>NC_042285.1:2284042-2401542 GCF_901000725.2 Takifugu rubripes
CAAACACAGCAGAGATGCAGCTTTCTCATGACTGTGTCCTCACCCTCCAGCAGCACTGACACCAGCGGCGTGCGGTCGCTGTTCTTGGTCTGCTGGACCAGCAGCTCGCCGTCCTCCAGGACCATCGACACCGGGTCGCCCCAGCGGATGATCCCGTTCATGAGGTAGCTGGCATAGTCCTCCTGATTGGTGCCGTACGCCTGGACAGGAAGACAGATGGAAACATGGATCAAATC
This sequence comes from Takifugu rubripes, assembly GCF_901000725.2. Classification (NCBI taxonomy): domain Eukaryota; kingdom Metazoa; phylum Chordata; class Actinopteri; order Tetraodontiformes; family Tetraodontidae; genus Takifugu; species Takifugu rubripes. The sequence continues at coordinate 2,284,279 of NC_042285.1, forward strand.
AGGACACAGAACTCTGTGTGTGTGTGTGGGGGGGGGGTCTATTTATCTGGTGGGAAGAAGAATTCCAAGAACTCACAGGTTTGATGTCGTTATTCAGCGAGGTCATGAAGTCCAGTCTGCTGACCTGCAGCTTCTCCGCTGTCTCAAAGTTCACCTCCACTGTGTTACTGGCCTGTACACACACAACGGCCTCGTCAGTCACTTATCAGCACCCTCTAATATCTGCAGCTCGCTGTGTCTGTTGGGGCAAAACACTCATGGTGTCGATCGGGGCCTGCAGACCCGATGGAACACTTAACTGCTCTGGGTCTGCTGGTTCCACTGGAACTTTCAGATCAGGTTTTAAAAGTTGGATTTTAAAGCTCAGCGGGTCAATATAGATGATAATACCCATAATTATTATCACTAATGATGAGGTGATAGGTTTGTCTCCCTTCAGTTGTGCTTCACATGCATGAACATACGAACGCCACTCTGACCTTGATGTGTCTGTTCATGGCGGTGGACTGTGCAGCCCTGACCAGGCCCTCCAGCTCCGCACCGCTGAAGTTTTTGGTTTCCACGGCGAGCTCGTTGATGTCCACGTCGCCGGCCAGAAGGTTGTTTTGACGCATCCTGACCGTGTGGATTTGGAGGATCTGAATTCTCCCTTTTTCATCCGGTAACCCTGAGAAAAAAGGGTAAAGTGGGATCGAGACCTAGTACCAGTTCACTGGTAATGACCAGTGGTGCTAATGCTAATGCTAGTGGAGCAGGTGAGGGCAACTACGAGAGGAGGAGGAGGAACAGAATTTAAGAATATTTCACACTTTTACTGGACTGAAACCTGTGAAATCAGAAAGATCTGATACAAACTGTAAAACTTATCATCCTCTCAGTCCCAGTTTAAAGTGGAACTAAACTGGTGTGAAACCTCACCGATCTCCATCTTCACCTCCAACCTTCCCGGCCTCAGCAGGGCCTCATCTATCAGGTCAGGCCTGTTGGTCATACCTGAGGGGGGGCAGATGGATGGACAGAGGACAGAGGAGACAAGAGAGGAGGAAGATGAGAGTTAGTGTGTGTGTGTGTGTGTGTGTGCGTGTGTGTGTGTGTGTGTGTGTGCGTGTGCGTGCGTGTGTGTGCGTGTACCTATAACCAGGATGTTGTTGAGCTGCTCCACACCATCCAGCTTGGACAGCAGCTGGTTGACCACAGTGTCGTGGACCCCCGTGCTGCCCGCCATGCTTCCACGCTGTTTACAAATGGCGTCGATCTCATCAAAGATGATGATGTGGAGGCCGCTGTTGGCGCCGAGCTGGTCAGGAGAGAAACACAGTTCAAAATATTGTGTGGAGGAAACTGAGAACCACAAACGCACGAGTCAGTTTCTATAAATCTGTCAATAAGCTGTTCACTGCTGCACACATCAAACCTCCCAGGAGCTCCAGTTTGGCAGAGAATAATACAAGTTTCCTCATAAATGTGACACAACATCTGAATCAGCCACTTTTCCATCAACAGAGGGAGAGATGGAGAAAGTGAGGGAGGGGAGCAGCAGGGTGGACACAGAGTGTGTGTGTGTGTGTGTGTGTGTGTGTGTTTAAACTGTCTAAATAGCAGGTCAAAGAGAGCTCAGGCCCTCATTAGGTGGTGAAGAGTGAGGCTCAGTGTCTCATGGTCCAACCAAACAGTCCTCTCTCTCTCTCTCTCTCACACTCACACACACACACACACACACACACACACACACACATCTGGCTAAAGGGCAGATCTCTCCGTCTCTCTGTCTGAATGTCGTCAGCCTCCTCACGTCCTCCACTCACCCTCTTCTGCTCTTCCTCTGCAGCCTCAAACAGCTTCCTGATGTTGGCCTCGGACTCCCCAACGTACTTGTTGAGGATCTCGGGGCCGTTGACGATCTTGGGCTCTCGGGCTTTCAGCATGTTGCCGATCTGACGCGCCATCAGGGTTTTCCCACACCCGGGGGGGCCGTACAGCAGGATTCCCTTCACGTGCTTGCAGCCTGGAGACGACAACAGGTTTACAGAGTTGATTATTATGTATATACTGTATATAAGTCTTATTTTATTTTATTTATCTTATTCTAGTGTGGTGTTGATGTCTAGTGTTATGTTGAATGTCGCAGCGGCACACCATGACAAATTCCTAGTTTGTGTAATACTGTGTATCACATGAACAATGGCAATAAACCTTCTTCTGATTCTGATTCTGATCTTCTGATTGAGGAGAAGAGGAGAAGAATGACCTTCAAAGTTTGGGCCGGCTGGTGGCCTTTGCCCCTCATCAACGACATTCCGCCAGTTCTGACCCATTTTACCGTGTTTGTCATTACGGAGCTCAAAACAACTGCAGCCATTTAATGTGAAAACCTTTGAATGGACTCAGTGAAGTCAAACTGGTTTTGACTGGGACTTCTGAGGAAGCTGTGAGGACGAGGAGGACTAAAATAACATGGAGGAAATGTAAATACACTCTAGATACGGGAAAGCCCCTCACCCATCTGCTCCACGAGATCAGGAGGGAAGACTCGGGAGGCAAAGGCTCGGCGGAAGATGTCAGAAAACTCTTTGTCAAGGCCTCCTATACCCATCTTTTCAAAGTTCCAGTCTGGGGTGATGATGGACTGGTAAGATTCTCTGGTCTTGGCTTTACCTAAAGAATACACAAACACACACACTTGTTAACATGTTCATTGTTACATTTCAACTCTGCTGTCAAGATCTGACAGCATTCAGGTGACTATTTTAACAGAATTGAATCGAAAAGATAAAAATGAGGAAAGTTCTCCCTCTAGTGGTGATACAGGAAATCACCTGCAACCGCTGAGGTTGGAATCTGGTCTGTGGTGATTCCAGCATCTCCACCTTTAAAGGCTGTCTATTCTCACAGACCAGTGAGAGGAGGATTAAAGAGCACTCACCCACCAAAGTCATGGACGAGGTCTCCGACTTCTCAAAAATCACCTGACTGTTTGCCAACAACAAGCCGATGTCAAGCTGAAATGAAAAACACAATCAGTCTTTAGTGTTCATGCCTGTACTGGAAATAAAGCTGCTAAAGTGATCGCAGTATTTGATTTATCTCAGCTCATCTTGGAAGAGAATGTTCCAAATTGTTCTCCCGGTACCTTGGGTTTCTTGCCAGTGCTCTGTTTCCCCCTCAGGATGCTGGGATCCATGGCCTCAATATCTTTTATCAGCAAACTAAAGAGCTTATCAGAGAAACTGAAGGCCAGCTACACGCAGAGAGACAACATGTTAGAAACCTGCAACGTGCTGTTTCCATTTATGAACGTTTGCTTTTTGTCCTAAGAGCGACGGTAAAGTGGGATCACCTGCTGGCCGACGCTGAAGGCCTGGTTGTTGAAGTGCTGGATGAACTCACTGGCCATGAGGTCCGAGTTGTAAGGGTTGCTGTCCGCGTTCTTCTTCTGCAGGAAGTCGATTTCCACGGTCACGGCGCTGATGCACTGTTTGGACTTGTCGAACGTGTAGTTTGTCACTGTGATGGAGAAAATTGCATTCACCTCATTAGCACACAAGGTTAAACTGACGATGGGGGTGTGTTCGTGTTTTTGTGTGCCCTTAAAATGGGTTTGTTACATTTACCTTCAACATCCTGTCCAATGGAAAGCCCAGCCCATTTCCTCTGCAAAGATAAATAGATAATTTATTGCCTTGTTTCTGTGTCATCAACTCTATTTGTGTTAAAGGTCAAGTGTGTAACATGAGGCAGCATCGACTGGAAACAAAGACTTCCAGATTTAAGGGTTGGGGGGAAAAAAACTCAGAAGAAGAAAACATTTGAGAAGGAAATCAATGAAACATTTCCCTGCTGAATCTTTTTAATGATAAAACATTAAATAAGAGCGTCTGGAGGAGGTGAGAGTACTACCTTTGTGCCGCTGTGGCTGCCAAGTTTAAGGATGGAGAGAAGGCAAAGAGAGGGAGGGTGAACAAAAACAAGGCAGTGACAGACAGAATGAGACAAACAGAGAAGCACCACAGCCAACAGAGGACTATTCAGCTCCAAGAAAGGTGAATTAGTAGAAAGCAAAGTGTCTGCTGCCGCCTCACCTACCTGAGGCAGGCTGAAGGCGATGGAGCCGGGGTTAACGCTGGGATGCTTCTTCAGGGTGAACACGTACTTGTGGATGGAGTTACGGACGCTCACGTGTCTGCAGGCAACAACTCAACAGTCAACATGTATATTGTTGAGTAGAGGTCAAAGGTTACAGAAATGGACAGCAGCTCCCCCGGTGGCCGTAGATAACATTCATGGAATTAACACACACACACACACACACACTCACTGTTCAAACTGCTGCTCCTTCTCGTTGATGACGGCACAATTAGTCAACGACAGCTCGTCTGTTGGGCAGCGGGCTGCCTGCATCATCTGTCAGCACACAAAGGCCACGCATGATAATCCAATAATAAACAGGGGGCTTCTGCTTCAAGGGTGTGGGAGGTCATTTTACCGTCATAACCTTTCACCTATCGAGCTGAGGTATAAAATATCAAGATAATTCTCACAGTTAAGGGTAAACAAGAACAGGTTCCAGCCTGTAATGGATGATGACCTGCAGTCTTTACAGAGCAGCTTTGTTGATGAGTCGGCACTTTTAAGCACTTTGCACACAATTTCCTGCAAAAATGCTGCTGGCTGTATTTGTTGCATCTTCCTGGTGGTTCTTTGAATATTTCTGCTCTCTAATATGGATAAAACAATACGATTTGTCACACTAATGCTTCTTTCAAACGCACCATCCTTCTCACATCTCTGTGTGAATGTGAACATTGTGTGTGTTCTTGCCACTTACATCCGCTCAAAGTTGCTAATCGTTCAAGCAGTTCTACTGTATTCACACATGAGGCTCATCCTCATTGAGGGTCAGGGAGCAAAAAGGCTAAAGCTAAACTTTTGAGAGGTGCATGTGTGAATGCAGCCTCTGCTGAAATTCAGCGGCCAAGAACTGAAAAAGACAAAGGTCAAACGTCATGTCCCCCAAACGTCAAAGCATTCTGAAGTCTGAGTAAAGTGCCTTCAGAGCTCATAGATATCAAAAAGTGAGAGTGACAAAAACAGCAACAGCAGAGATTAATAAAACCACATTACATATGCTGACTCATCAGGTTACATGTGTAAACACATGACACAAACTGTTGGACGTTGCTACATTTCCTTGGTCTGAAACAGCTTCACGTTTGAGTTCATTGCATTTTGAAACGTCTTTATATTGCTAAGACAGCTCCTCTTGGACACGGTTTTCACTCTTCCAGCACAGCAGTCATGAGATTGACTTCCTCTTCCGGGTTGCCTCCAAAGTTTTAAATGACGTCCAAATCAACCACGCAAAACACTGCTGCGCTGGCTCACATTACGTGTACAAACGGCAAAAAACAACTCGGTACTTTTTCACCCCAAGATAGAATTGTCCTCAAGTATCGTCTTTTGTGGCGTACTGCCTGCAATAAACTCACCCGCGCCGTCATTTTTGTGTCGTTATCAGCTCCAGCTGCACTTCCGAAGGCTCCACTGTTGAACTCCAGCAACGAGAAAGTGACGCAGGTGGGCGGAGCCTGTTGACGCACGTGATGTCATCACGTTTACGCTGCGTAAAGAGGAACTGAAAGGGAAAAAAAATCGAAACCTTAGCTGTGTCCGAAACCACACACTCGTTCCCTATTCACTACTCACTACATAGGGGACATGGATTGAGTGAACTACGTAGCGCACTCAATTTAAAGTTAGTATTCGGACAGCGGTGTTATTTACGGCGCACGTAAAGTGACGTCATGGTGTCGCATAATAAATACGAACGGTCGCCGCTAAAAGTGGCCAGGTCCATTCAATTAACCCATCCAAAACACACCCAAATACATTCAGCGGTCGTTTCTTTGGAAATGCTGTATTTTACCCTATAATTATCTGTATATAATAATAATAAAATAAAATATTAATGTCAATAATAATAATGAAATAACAATTACTTATTATCCAAAATAATTAGTGTCCAGTGACATTTTCACGCCATAGCATGATGGTACATTCTCAAGTTATATTCCGCTGTAGTGAAAACAGTTCAACAAAGGAATTTTTCATCAAGAAATGGCTCCAGAAGTACTTTTCATCCTCTTAAATATTCTTTTACTGAGATCCCGTTGTCTGGTGAGGAACAGACGACTCCTGAAGGACAATTTTGGCTCTAAGATCCAAATGTCAAACTGTAACTGAAGGAGGGGGGTAAACAGTGATGGTAGATTGATTGATTTCCACATTTATGTTGTGATATTAAGATGATCATATTGCACCCCTACTGAAAACAATGGTAAACTACACACTGAGTTCTTATTTCCCATAAATTTAATCTGGTAATTTATCAAACAGCAGTGAAAATTGCCTTTAAAAACCAACTTTTCTACCTAGAAAACGAGCACCCATCCCATTATTGTGTGAGGAACAGGCTTGTTCCACTGCTGGCGATGTACATCGATGGCCAAACTGACCTCTGTCCAGACTTCAGTCTCTCATTCGACGGTGGCCAAACGTTTGACCATGGCTGGGGTCTGGAAGTGGAGGTTTTAGTTGTCCTTTTCTGGCTGGCAAAGTGCAACCTCCTACCATGTGGTGTCAAGAGGATTTCCAATTCCATGCAACACAGTACATGACATTGTTCATAGGATCAAGCCCCCTGGTGCAGATGCTCACTGTTATTTTAACAGGAAGTTGTTCTACTCCATCCAACTCCAAGCAGTGTGTGACCACCAGGGCCTTTTTATAGACATTTTTACTGGTTACCCAGGCTCTGTCAATGACTCGCAAGTCCTCAGAAACACCCCTCTGTATGTTCAGGGACTGTACCCACCTGAGGGTTACTGTATAACTGGGGACAGTGGCTATCCCTGTATGTCCAGGCCTGTAGCATTGGTTACACCATACAGAGAGCCAGTGACGAATATGATGGTGGCCAGGTTCAACAGACATGAAAAGCCCGGGCTTTTGGGATTATGAAGACCAGATAGCGGGCAATATTCTCTAAAGCTTCAGAGGTGAAGCCTGCATTTGCCACCAAGGTTGTTGCATGCTGTCACCATTCTGCAAGCACACATTGTGCAGAATGGTGACAGCATGGAACCCTCAGAAGAGGCACTTGGGTCAGATGACATTGGTCAAATGCAGCCAGAACTGCAATGTGGAGAGCAAATTGGTAACAGGCTGGATGCCGCCCCGTCAGCACCAACCCACCTCCCACCTGCTCACCATGACCACGATTACATTTGGGACGGGTCTTCATAATCCTGAATTTTGGAACGTGATGTCTGTTCAACCGGGCTGCCAACATAAATTATTATTTTTCTGGCAGGTGCCATTTAATTTGAATATTTTTTGGGTTCCATTTTTGTAAATAGTTATTTAAAAATCCCAACAATAGGATAAATGCAACTTGTTTTATATATATGTGTGTGTGTGTGTGTTTCTGTAAATAGTTTTGGTTTCAAAATCAAAAATTGTACCAATTAAATTTTAAGCTTTGAATAAAGCCACACGATGCCAAGAAAGCAATCTTTGATGGAAGTTAACTTGATTTAAACAATTTAATACAATTTCTTTACATGTTGTCGAGCAGTTTCTCTAACACACTTAAAGGTCTCTCCTCCCCGGATCCTGTAAAGAATATATCATTTGGTTTATTTAAAACTAAAACACGTGGACGTGCTCTAAACGATACCGTGCAAAGATCTTGGATATATCTGGTTTAAAAAACTAATCTTGGATTTATTAAGTTGAATAAATGGTGAAAGGATGAGTGATGTTGGACACTTTCTGTTGCTTATACAGTGGAATTAAGACTAATAACTGTTATTCCCCAAGAGAAAAGACAAAATTCCATAAAATACAAAATATTTATTTTGAAAATGTCTAGGAGAAAACAAATCAAAACCATACAAATTGTTTGGTCGCTAGCATACCGCAATAATGCTAGGAACCAACAATGGAGTCGCTGATTAAGATGACGCGGATGCTCGGAGGCCATCGCGTGACCTCTTTTCCTTCAGGGTTGCACCCAAACACTGACGGTGCCCACAGGTGGCACGAATGGTGAAAATTGGCATCCTGTTGCTTCCTTTCAATGTAAATAAGCTCAGTGGCTGATGTGGCGACCTTCTGACTTTCTCTTTTTAATAATCAAAAAGCACGAAACCAAAAACAAAGTGAGTTTAATACACATCTGAAATACAGCGGGGACTCAACTGTTGGCATCGATATGGTGAGAGAAATAAAAACTAGAGGGCGCTCTTTGACCCAAACTCAGAAACCAGAGAAGCCCAACCTTCCAAAAACTCAGTGTGCTTCTGAAATGATGGACGAGGAGGAGAGAACCTCGTTTCTGCAGCTGCAGGCGGAGGCCGAAGAGGTCAAAGTTGCCCCTTTGAGGTTGCATTGGAGTCTGGTAGCAGATATAAACACATATGTACTCTTAACCTTTTCGTCTTTTTATTGTGGCTGTAGAATATTCCCTGATGGCCGGAGGTGGCCGCTGAGTGTTATACAGAATCCTGAAGAGATATCAAAATAAAGGAGGACAAACTAAACCAGAGAAGTGATGAGACTGTCCGTGGAGGGAGAAGAGGGAGGGTGTCTGATGGGGGAATCTGGTTTGTTGCAGTTTGTGGGACTCGTGGTCGTCCCCGTCTTTAAAATGTTACACACGCTGGTCAAACACACAGTTCCTCCATCACACTGCAGAGAAGATCTGCTCTGTGGGCCCAAGAAAAGACAGCTGAGACAAAAGCGGGACCAGAGACATGGTGATAACCTCACTGGTACCTATGTCAGCTTCTTGGCTTTGTTGTAAAGTGAATCCACCACTTTGCTCATGTTCTGAATGGTTTCCAAAGCTGCTTCGTACGTCTTGTCCACCGGCGGCTCCTCAAATATGATCAGTACTCCTTCGCCCTGGTCCAGGATCCCTGCAACAGCGTGGGTGCGAGTGTGAACCGCTGATCTGCGAGGTCGCCGTTACAGAAATGTGAAGGTAGTTACCGTGAAACTTCTTGTCCAGGATCATCTGGGATAATTTCCTTTCAACGTCTCCCTGCCAGTTCAAAAAAGCTCAATGAGTACCTGATGTCTGAGATCCTGGTGATGATTTTTGACAGGAAGAAAACAATCTCAACACACCTTTGACAGCTTGATTAGCCCCGATATGTGTTCAATCTGAAACGACAAACAGGATTTCAGGGCAGCTGGAAGTGGTTAGCATTAGCCTAGCATCGCCCAACCTCCCGTTCCTCACCTGTACCCGAGAGAAAGGTTCAATGACTCGGATGAGGTTTTGTTCCAGCAGGTTGTCGTACAGTTTGGCCAGGTGAGTGTTGATGATGGGATCGTCTTGGAGCTCTGCTCTGTACTCTGTTAGGGCCTGCAGACGACACATATCTGTCAACACGGAACACTGAGCAGCACGCCGGCACCAGCAGGATCTCACCTTTTCAAAGTCTGCTAGTGATCTGTTCTTTCTGGCCTGGGCCACACATTTCATTGCGTCTGTCTGGATGGACAAAAGAAAACAGAGAAGACGAATGTGATTTAACGCTAACTCAATGAGACGCGACGCACGAGTATTTTTGACACGGATGAGCCGTCTTAAACGGGCTGAAAGTGTTTGATACGTGCCTGTCGGCCGGCGTATCGCAGGCCCAGTTTACCACTGATGAGGGTCTGGACCTCCTCGGGTCTGGATGAGCAAGAGAGAGATCAGTCTCAACAGCTTGTCCCTCTCATATCAATGAAGGTTATCAAGGCTGCACTCACAGGTTTAGAACAATTTTACACAGGAGCATGTATTTAAGTGCTGTGATGGCCCTGGGGCTGTCGATAGAGTCGTAGCCCTCGAAGGCCTCGAAGTAGTAAGAGTAGGCCGTCTTCCAGTCCTTCTCCTCTGCTGCATGGGTGATTCCTGCAGCGGAGACAACAGCCCGAGGGTTACTATCAACAGCCACACCATCGTGATGAACAGGACAGACGTCACAAGACCACACAGGTGAAATTGGCCCAAGTGGTGACGGGAGACTCACCTGACTGCATGTCCAGAGCGGCCTGGAGCTTCGGAGGACAGTAGATGGCGTTGGCGGTGGTCCTAGCGGAGGTGAGGGCTGCGCGGGCTTTGGGCAGGTTGCTGAGGGCGTGGTACGTCTTGCTTTCCAGCAGCTGGACTTCAACCAGAAGAGCTTTGTCGTCCATCTTTTTCAGCTCCTGGAGCAGCTGGGAACCTGGGGAAGAAGAGGAAGGTGCTTTATTTGTCATATAATTGCCTGCACAGTGGAAATCAAGAGCAGTTGGAGGGTCAGGACCGCTCAAAATGGGGAAAAACCCAAAGTAACAAACAAAAATCATCATTATTTTGACTTATGAACAAAATGGAAGAATGGAATTCCCTGTGGGAGGAACCTGTGTGTGTATCTATTGTATATCTATTGGCTCATTTACAACAATAAATAGCTATTCAAAAATGTGTCCAAGCACTCACCAAGAGCCAAGGCCTCCTGGTAACGTTTGGTGTCAAAGTAGAGTGAAATCAGTCGAGCCTGTCGGAAAAGATGGAGTGTTAACTGTGGCTCAGCTGGAGGTCCATCCTGATTTCTGTCACAAACATCATAACTGTCACATTCACATCCTGGATTCGGCAGTTTACAGGATGTACATTCCCTCGGAATATTTCTAACAGCAAATATCAGGAAGAGAAGGTGAATTACAGTCTGAGAACACTCGTAACGATCTTTTGAATCCCTTCTTGTTGTATATGTAGTCTCAATTTGACTCGAGCCTCCATGTCACACTTGCAGGGCGTTTTTGGTCTAGAGTCGAAGCTGTAGGACAAACTCTCCCTGATCCTGGACTCATCTCAAAGCTTCAGATATCCCAGCTGTGAAATTTGGCTGCTGCACAAGCGGAGAGGTGCCATCCCAGAGAGTGTCGGAACATTTAGAACTCCCAATGTCTTCATGCAGCGTTAGGCTTTTGGCCCAAGCCGTTGATCGTGTTTTCATTTAGAAGGCAAGTGAACGCCTCAGAGGTGCTGCTGCAGATCCCTCACCCGCTGTAAATGTCACGTCTTTGTCTGCACAAGTCAGAACGTGTCGAGTTTGACATTTCCAAGCATTCCTGTTTGGGCAAAATCGCATTTATTATCACTTTCTCGCGTCACTGCTGACTGGTACTGGGTGAGTGATGTTGGACACTTTCTGTTCGAACTCATGTTTACTCAACACTAACAACACAGCGCCGTCAATCTCCAGCTTTCACTTTAAGGCATTTTATAGTTTTTCACCGATAATTCCAGGAGGACGCAGCAGATAAAGTTTCAAAATGAACACCCATAATCTTTGTTAAGGACCCCTCACCTCCAGGGCCTGTCGTAGGAAGGTTCTTTTCTCAGCCTTGGCCCACTCAATGCATTCAAGACACAACTCCACCTCCTGCCCCGTGGCGGCCTCCATGTCAAGGAACAGGTCCAGCAGGGAGCGAACCAGGCGCGCGGCCTTGGCCTTGCTGATGGAAATCAGGAAAGGCCGCACAAACTTCAGCAGACCGCCGAGTTCTGTGGACAGCAGGTTCAAATTCATGTAAACTAAATATGATACTTTACTTTAAATAGTGTGTAGTCATTTTCACATATGAACCGGGGTTAGAATGGAAGCAGGCGCGAGGGGACGGATCTGATTACCTGCTGCCTGACCGGTCTTGGCCAAGAGCGTCCCCAGCTCCAAGATGCTCTGTTCTTTAACCCTAACAGCTTCTTCATCGTTTTCTTGCACATCTCGCCTCACTGTTAAAGAAAAGTCTCAGAATCATATGCATTTAATAACCACTGGATGAAACATCACATTTCATCATCACATCAGGATCTGACATGTTCTTCTTTACGTACCCAACAATCTCAGTGCTACAATAACAGACTACCATACTATAGGTTTAAGAATCTATCATATCTGGCCTATACTTCAAATACAATTAATACAATAGATACAACTATAAGATTATGACTGCATGAACCAGGAAAAACTAGTTTCAGGGATGTAACTAACGGACACATTCTTTCTACATGACCATGTTTCTCTTCTACCAAAAGGATAATTAATTGTCAAAAGAACCGTTGACATTTACGGTAAAACGGATAAATACTTTATAGTGATGTAGGAAACAAGTCAACGAGCTAATAGTGACAGGGCAGTATAGAAGTGTTAGAGAACAAATACAACTTCTGCCACTCGATTACAGACAGACATCACAATATTTGGCCCGTAGCTCATTACTGTAGTAAATAGTAATGAAGTAAATATGTATCCGCTTCATTCATTCTGTCATATTACACTTTGTTGATGAAAAGAGCTAAATGCTTATGACAACATGCTAATGACTTTAGCTAAAATAATAATCGCGTTCCCATTAGTTTGAGTAGAGCCAATAGTTCTACTCAAACCACACACAAATAACTGGGATGCGTACTCACTAGAACCAAAATAACACTGTTAAAATCCTTCTAAATTCCACAGTAAGGCCTGAAGTTAGCAATGTTGCTAATATCCACTAGCAGTTCCCATTGCCCACCGTTCAACAGTGAGTCAGCACCGGTACTTGCTATTGAACACTATTATTAGCTATCATGCTAACACGGCCGTACAACACTAAGAGAGCTGGGCGGACCATTGTTCAGTGTAATAATGTCAGTGTTAAATTGCAAGCCGACAACCTACCTATTGAGTGAAGGATGTCGATAGAGGCGTTTCGGTCCGTGCTAATGAGAGACTGAGCTCTCTGAAACTCAACTACTGCTGCAGCCGCCATCTTCCTTATTCAAAATCCTGCCTGAATGAAAGCGACGTGCCTACAAGACGCTTCTCGGCGTCTGTGACGTCAGGCACCTTTGAATGTCGGGAATTGTAGGCGTGTGAGAAATGTAGTCTTTTCGGGGAAAGGGGGCACGATCCAAAATAAAGGTCTCTCTTTCACAAAGATGTGATGTCTTTATTGAAGTCAATTTGAATTAAGATCGTTTACAGTTTAGAACACAAAATAATGCCAAGATCTTTATAAGCGCCTTAGCCTAAACGTCATTGTAGCTTTATTTTAACTAGTATTATAGTTATACTATATAGATATAGTTATATTATTTTGTGTATATCCGTGTGTGTGTGTGTGTGTGTGTGTGTGTTTCGTCATGTTTGAGATTATCTCCGTATAATAAGGTTGTTAGATTTTTTTTAATAAAGAGGTCATTTATAGGGTGCCGATAAAAACAACACTAATATTTTGTCACATGTAGCTTCGAACCATGTTCAAAACAGTAATTTTTTATTTTTTTTAAAAACACTTTTTAGGATATTTGAAGCAAAATTTGTCAACTTGGATAAAGGTAATTATTGTGAAATATAGATTTTAAATTAAAATTTAAATCTAAATCTCAGGTGAAACTAAGTATTGAGCTAATGGGCAAATATACACTGCCGGTAACAGGAATTACCAAAATAAAAGCCTTGTTGTTTGCGAAATTAATAAACGAATTAAACACAAATAAATATTTGCACATTCATTATCATTATAACAATTATCTACAATAACATTTTGTCGACTTTAATGGGACGTATAGCTTATTTGGACGTTTCTGTCTCCCTTTTGCCATCCACGAGGGGGCTCACGATGTCCAGACATCATGTCTTTGCCCCCTCCCGACTCCACTGCTGGCATGAGGGTCCAGACAGAGAGGACCCCTCGTGGCTGGCTGGTCATCGGTCGGGCACCCACCTTGAAGGGACCCCAAAACATTTAAATATGCTACACGTCCAGTTAAATTTAAAAAAACGTGTTTTGATGATATCCAAGTAAGAACTCACATTTAGATATCTTACATGGATAACTATGACCTGAATGATTGAGAATCTACACAGACATAAATTGTTATTATTATTATTATTATTTCGAGAGTAAATGTTCGAATGTTCACTTTTCCTGAAATTTAAATCGTTATTTGATTCTAAACACAGCGCAGACTCACGGGCTTTTATTCTGCTACTTCCTGTTACCGACAGTGTAAATTTGTACGTTAGCTACATATTTCTTTTCCCCGAGAGATAAATATTTAACGTTTAGATTTATTTGGCATTTAGATTTGACATGCACGTGCATTTTAAAACCTTTAATAATTACATTATCTATTCTCTATATTTCTATGATGGCCAAACCTATAAATATCCTGAAAATTGCCTTTGGAAATTCACACCAGTCTTTTAATCGTGGTTTGAAGCTAACTGGGATAAATTGTTGCTATTTGAAACGGGAGCCGCTTTAAAAAAGGCACTAAATCAGCCATGTAGTCGACTCTCCATGGTAAACATACTAATAGGTCACTGGGTTCGGTTTACATGAGCACTTGCTTCTGTGTGCGTGTGCGTGCGTGCGTATGCGTGTGTGTGTGTGTGTGTGTGTGTGTGTAGGCGGAGTTGTTTCCCAGAAGAAGCGGCAGCGCGCACGGAGCGCACAGCGGCGCCGCACCACCGCCTTTGCGTCAAGCCTCCAGTGAACGCAACATCAGCTCTCGCAGCATCCGCATCTCACGACCGGGAGGATCAGGAGCACATCTTCATCCAGGCATCCATTCCACTACTGTCCGCGCCATCGCCGACAACAGACGCGTCCATCCATCCTTTTTTTGTTTGGCATCGGAACGGATTATTCCCCGCGTTGCATTTCATTTTCTCCGCGATGGTTTTATGTTAAAATCGCGTTTTTGTGAGGGGAACGGCTCAGTCGGGACGCGGAACATTGTCATCAAGCCCCATTAAACGGAAGATCGGGTAAGCCTGTCTCGATTTCACATATTTTTGCTCAATCGTGGGGCTGTTTTGTGCGGAAAACAGATGATGCGTATTAAATTATTCAATATGCCAGTAAATAAAGAGGAAATTGATGTGAGGTGGTAATCCGTGAGGTTTAATCGGATTGTGACACGTCTCTAGAAGGTTGGAGGGGAACCGTGTGTTTCCCAAGCCGCCGCCTTCAGCAGCATTCTCGGGCTTCAGGACCACGGAGAGCGGCTCCATCACAACAACATCCTCGCCTTCGGGCTGAACCCTAAAAAACGGCGCTTTTGGAATTCCACCACAATCGATCGGACTGAGAACCGAATGACGGAATGAAGCAGCTCGTTTGAGCCTTTTCCAGCCGCGATCGACGCCGTTTCCCCCCCGCGCAGCCTGCGGAGAGGAGCGCGGCGAGCACGGTTGTGTGTGTTTTTTTAAGCGCATGACCTTGGATTTGCGCTCTAAATCTGCAGCAGAGCTTCGCCTGTTCTGAGCGCATTTGCGGTTTTGTCTTCCTGGCTCAGGCGGCGTGCTCCGCTCCGTCGGTGGGTTTCCCGAAAAGATGAAGCTGCGCAGATGGAACGCGTTTAGAACAGACACAGAGCAGAACCGATGACGATCTTCAACCGCTTCCTCTGCGATCTCCTGCAGACGGATTTACGAGGCGTAATTGCGAATGTGCACAGTGGTTCAGGACCACACTCCTGGTTATTTCGTTGATCATTTGGAGAAAAGGCTGGTCAATACTGATCGAATTCATTAGTGTCCGCCTGGGCTGATCCATTCCAGCACTTACCGAGTGCAATCAATGGTGCTAATAAGCCTGAGGTGCTGTCAGATAAGCTCACATTCAGAGATTCAGAGCCGATAACTGCAGCATCCGGCGCCACAGCCGAGATTTCTGCTCCCAAAAGCTGAACACTGATGTAAATGTGGCCGATTAGACACCATTTTGTGGCGAGTATTGATCCGTTGTGTTCTGTGTTTCAGCAGAAACCATCAGCTGAGGACACTGAGCTGAACGTTTTCCTCCCAGCTTTAGATGCTTGTAGCCTTCCAGAAGCACTGAGGTTCTCTCAGCATCTCCCCTGGCAGAAGCTCTTCTGACCCAGTGCGGCTGAAGCCCCAGGACCCTTCTTCGCTGTCACCATGGGAACCGTGCTGTCTCTGTCTCCTAGCTACCAGAAGGCGGCTCTCTACGAGGATGGACCGGCCACCGTGGGCCACTACACGGCCGTCCAGAACAGCAAGAACGCCAAAGAGAAGAACCTGAAGCGCCACTCGCTCATCAATGTGCTGCCCTGGAAGCGGATTGTGGCCGTTTCGGCCAAAAAGAAAGGTTCTAAAAAGGTTCAGCCCAACGCCAACTACCAGAACAACATCACTCAGCTGAACAACGAGAACCTGAAGAAGTCGCAGTCGTGCGCTAACCTGTCCAGCTTCACCCAGGATCAGAGCACTCCGGCTCTCACCAAGAGCTCCAACACCAACACCTCGTCCGTAAAGAAGGCGCCTCTGGCCAACTCCAACGTGGTCCCTGGGACCCCCAAGAGGGTGATCGTCCAGGCCTCCACCAGCGAGCTCCTGCGCTGCCTCGGGGAGTTCCTGTGCCGGCGCTGCTACCGGCTCAAGCACTTGTCCCCGACTGACCCGGTGCTGTGGCTGCGCAGCGTGGATCGCTCCCTGCTTTTGCAAGGGTGGCAGGACCAGGGGTTCATCACCCCGGCTAACGTGGTGTTCGTCTACATGCTGTGCCGCGACGTGGTCTCCTCCGAGGTGGCGACGGAGCACGAGCTGCAGGCCGTGCTTCTCACCTGCCTCTATCTGTCCTACTCGTACATGGGCAACGAGATCTCCTACCCGCTGAAGCCGTTCTTAGTGGAGAGCTCCAAGGAGACCTTCTGGGACCGCTGCCTGTCCATCATCAACCTGATGAGCACAAAGATGCTCCAGATCAACTCCGACCCGCACTACTTCACTCAGGTGTTTGCCGACCTGAAGAACGAGAGCCAGAAGGAGGAGGAGAGGAGCCGCCTGCTTATTGGGCTGGACCGGTGAGGAGATGTTGGGGGGGCTCGAGGGTTCAGGGGAGGATAAGACTCCAGTCTGGCATTTGGTCAAAAATTTCTGTTCCTATTTATTTACATCAATCAGCTGAAGTGGACTTTCACAGAATTCACGGTCATGTTTGCTTTGGGTTTTTTTTCCTGATCAGTTCTGCCCCGTCCCTGCTCCCAGATCAGGATTTTCCCATTTCCAGCTCTAAATTATGTTCCCACCCAAAGATGGCGACACTTATTCCGTGTCTGTCGCACCGAATGACGTGACGTCCATCTCGGCTTTCAACCTGCATCAGTCACCTTTTTGACAGCACAAAGAAACCAAAATTTTATTTTAAAAAAAAATGCCAGACTTGGGTGAATCCCTTGCTAACGCACACACACAGTAAATATCAAATATCTCTATGAAACGCTGAACAAGTAGAACAGGAAGCAAACATCTACAGCAATGAATGTGGACCAGACTGCGGCTGCAGTCAGCCTGCTGGTGACCTTCTGACTTTGACCATGTGATGTACACTGCCCCCTGCAGGAGGGTGAGGGCCATCGCCTGAGTGGATGACTCCCCCAGCTGCAAAAGCTCCCGGTTGTTTGGAAGCCCACACCCGGTCCAGTGACACGGACACGACTGGACTTTTTCCTTTTTTGTTGCTTTGGTGCATATCTGAGAGGACAGAGGGGCCTTCCGTGCTGGATCCAGATGTTTTCTCATCGTTTCTTGTGGGTTTCTATCTGTGCTTCTACTGAAGGACTTACTCTGTACAGGGGATTTAACACAACACAACAGCCGGGGGATGCGTGACCGGTGATGAATGGTCATGGTCGTGCGTGTGTTCGGGAACTAGAAAGAAAACAACGAACTCGTTAACGGCTCTCCTGCTCCCCAGAACATCACGGGGGCTTCTTGATCGCGTTCCAGGAGACGCAACGTTTTCTTCGATCGTTTTTTTTTTTTTTTCCTGCTTAGAAATGTAATATTTTGCACGTGTGCCATGCGACTCTACAGACGTTTCCTGGGACGACAGGAGCAGTTACTACTCGTCTTCTTTCTACTTGATTTGTAAAACCAACTGCATCTGCGTTAGAGAATGCCGTCAAGTTTCATTTTAGCTATGCTTGATTAAAAAAGAAAAAAAAAGGCAATTTATTCACAAGGGAAACCCTTTTTTTGTACCTTTGTCGATAGGTTGTGTTGCAACCAATTTGGAATGATGTTTTATTTAGTTTTTTGGTTTTTTTTGTTATGATTCAGCAGAGAAAATGTAGAAAAAAAACAAACCAGTGCCATATCTGGGATGAAAGCCCACTGGTCGGGAAATGCTGATCAGGTGGTTTTCATCTGCACTTTTATTGCCATGTATGTATTTATTGGGCACGTTTGCTGGAAAAGAAAGAGGGACGAGGACGCGGAGAGGAGTTCTTGTGCACGAGGCGCTCTTTTCTTTGGTGGGAATGAAGAATTGATCGGACGGATGCAAGCGAACGTTGCAGGAAAAGGACGAGTTGAAAAACCCCCGAGGTCAAATCTGACCATCGCCAAAGCGAGCGAGGCGTCCTCGACTTATATATTTAAAATAAAATACGCACCCCGAGAGCATTTTTAAATGTTTCACGCCATATCAAAGGGAGGAAAAAACACACACATTATTCCAGGAGGATCAGAATCCGCTCACCGATGCTGTGGGGGGGGGGGGGGGGGGGGTCCCATCATCCTCTCTGTCTCTAAATAACCTTAAAACTAAAGGATTAAAGGATTTACAGTCACTTAGACATCAAAGCCACAGCAACACAACAACCCACACTGGAAACCTGAACCGACATAAAATCTAACCACAAAATCCGCGAGATTCTTTCTGTTTCTGTGAGCGGAAGGTGGAGATGAGTGTTGTGGACTGGTGCGTGTGTGTGTGTGTCTGTGTGTTAAAGACACACAGACAGTTCCTGGGCGGCTCAGAAGGCCTCTAAACGCTTCACTCTGTCCTTTGAAATGTGCCATTTCTTTGCATCGATGAGTAGAACATTCATGTTTGAGAAAACGCTCCTAAACTATAAATAAAGTAGTTGCAGATTCTTTTCTGTATCACGTTGCGTACTTTGTAGATAGAGAAGAGTGTGTGAGAGTGTGTGTGTGGATGAGGTGTTCCATTTGTACAGGACGAACACATTCTTTTCTCACAGAACAAACACACCAGGTTTTTCTTCATGGGGGGTGTTTGGGGGCTGTTGATGCTGTTTAATAACTCTTTTTTTTTTTTTGAGGGGAAAAAAAAAAGAAAAAAAAAAGAATCTGTTGCTGTAATCGAGACACTTTTTTCAGTTGGTTTCTGCTTATTTTCATTTATTTTTGTACTGTGATGGAAAAATAAACTGCACTGATCGTTGACGCCTGCTGGTTTTTATTGATAGGTTTTTGCCATGACTGTGTCCCCTAAAGGACGCGTCAAACAGGACATATCTGTCTCAGACCAGTACAGTTACCCTCATTATCCCAGTAAAACCAGTCCATTTACCCTCATTATCCCAGTAAAACCAGTCCATTTAGCCTCTGGCCCAGTAGAACCAGTCCATTTACCCTCTGGCCCAGTAGAACCAGTCCATTTACCCTCTGGCCCAATAGAACCAGTCCACCTCCATTTTACTCCCAGGATAAATGTTTGTCCTAATCGGCAGGTTGCAGAATCCTGCTGGGGCTCATGGCTGATGCGGTGGCGTTGCCATGGTGACCGGCTGGTGGAGTCAGCTGTTGGGGGGGGGGGGGGGGGGTGGTAACTCCAGACTCCACACATTAATGACAGAAAAGACATTTATGAATGAAACTTTTTTTTATTAGAGGAGATGATTCACACGGCGACAGAATCAGGGGGGTGAATCCCCTGTAGACCCGATCACATGATATGAATATGGAATCATATGGAATCAGGCACATAAACACACGCTTAAAGACACAAGAACCAAGGAGCTGAATCTGACACCGTTTGGCTGTTTCACTCTGTCAAACAATGGCACAAGTCTTCTCTTATTAAAATAATAATAATAATAATAATAATAAAAGAAATCCCATTTTATGAGCATCAAGAATCAAAACATGAAATATCTTCTATTATTGCATTGATATCTGTCTCACACCATAACAAATTTGTGGTTTTAGAATCAATCTGAAGCGGTTCAGTTACCGGTGCTGAAGTGGACCAGAACGTGGGCCTGAGCTGGACCAGAACGTGGGCCTGAACTGGACCGGTGGAGGTTTGACTGGCCTGAGGGTGGACAAGTGTCCCAACAGGACAAGGAATAGAAGAAGGGAAAAGGCCAAGCGAGGTTTTGTGAACTCCCGATGGCTGGAGGAAGCAGAGAGCCGAGAGGCGACATGAAGCCCCTCGTGATGAGGAGGGTGGAAGAGCGGAGCGGAGAGGCCCTGTGGGGGATTAGGGACGGAGAGCTGCGCTCATCAGAGGCGCTTCAGCTCCTCTGAAAACCGCCCATTAAAGCCACTCATGTCACTTCCTTAATCCGCCGCTCCGGCCTCTAATCCAGCAACAATACCAGGTCTGAGCGCTCGGAGCTGCACGATTCGTTCCTTCAAGAGGCCGCGGACGCGCGCGGGCTCATTACGATGGGATAAGCGGACGGCTAGCAAGTTTGACGTGGAGTCCTCAACTGGGCCAGACACCGAGGGACCCTGCATTCGAGCTCTCCGGTCGTGTCAGACAACGTGATCCCAGTACGCAGTTATTTTACCATCTCTAAATTATTCATCTTAACGGCAGATCAAAGCGAAGCATCCGCCTAGCTAGCACGCTAGCTGTTACACGCCAGGGTCAACAGTATGAGAAGCAGGACGTTAAAAGCTTTTAAGTGAGGCCGTGTTTTTATAGTGTAAATCCTAAATTGACGACGGCCCGTTGCTGAGGTAACCGGGCCAGCAGACCTCAAAGCCTCTACCCTCGCACCAGTTTTCAGCACTTGTGATGGAGGACGGAGACAGGAAGTCCTCGGCTGCTGGATAAAACCCTTCATCTCGGAGAGGAATTAAAGAAGCGGCATTAAAATCACAAGCAGGCGGCAGTTTCAGGACACGATCAACACGTCCTGGCGACTCTTCACACTTCCTGTTTCCACGTGTGGTTGGAAATGGCTGCTGCCTTCCCCCGTATCCATCAGAATATGAATGCAACGTGTTCTCTCCACTTAATTCTTAATTCATTTTCAGGGCTTCGTTTGTGATCCTGCGCCGGCGGCCGGGGGGGTGGGGGGGGGGATTACAGATCCCTGCACAGCCGTTGGATTTCTGCTCCCATTACGCAACAGGAGCCGTTCGAAAGCTCCCTTCACCTTCATGTCGTTCCGTCTCCGGTACAAAGTCAGTATTGCACAAAAATCATTTTTGGTCGTTTGGATTTAAAAAGGAAAATTAAACCGTGTTTGGTTGGAAGCACGTTGCCTAAAAATCTAGAAGAACAAGGATCTGATTTGGCATTTGAGGATCGAATCACCACTAAATCGGAACCGTTGGATCCATCAGATCAGCTCTGGAGGTGGGTCGCTTTAGTTGCCAGGAACGGTCAGAACGTAGCCAGAGCGACTCTTGGCGAAGTCGGGCCGTGACTGGTTGATCTTGGTCTCCACGACGACCGAGCACTTCCTCCCGTTCATGCTGCACTGGATGGGATTGGAGATGTGGACCTGCAGCTTCCTCTTCTCACTGCAGAGAAGACACCAGCTGATCAGTGTGTGTGTGTGTGTGTGTGTGTGTGTGTGTGTGTGGAACAAAATGAGGGTCATAAATCAGAGCTGCTGGTGTGTACAGAATCATGATCTGCATTTTAAGCGTGAAAATATCTGTTCTCAATCTAAACACCTCATCCATCCACCGATCACCCATTCATCATGCATCCATCCATCCATCCATCCACCCATTCATCATCCATCCAACCACCCACCCACCATCCATCCATCCATCCGTCCATCCATCATCCACCCATCATCCATCACCCATCCACCCACCCATCCATCCATCATCCATCCATCCACCCATCCATCATCCATCCATCCACCCACCCATCCATCCATCATCCACCCATCCATCCATCCATCATCCATCCATCCATCCACCCACCCATCATCCATCCGTCCATCCATCCATCCACCCATCCATCATCCATCCATCCACCCATCCATCCATCATCCATCCATCCATCCACCCACCCATCATCCACCCACCCATCATCCACCCATCATCCACCCTGTCACACTCTGCTCCAGCCCATAGACTCAGTTCTTTTCCACTGCCCTGCTCACACCACACCCTCTGATCACACACCTGCCCTCACTCATCAATCAGTTCACCTACCAGTATATATTCTCCAGCCTCACACTAACTCGGTGCCAGATTGTGTCTGCTATGCATGACCTTCCAGCATTTACCTGCCTGTCTTCCCGGAATCGACCCTGCCTGTTTACGACCTGCCTGTTCTGCCTGACCCCCAGTAAATTAACTCTGTCTTCTGTTTTGACCACGAGCTCAGCCAGTCTCCCTCTGGATTGTTTGCCTGATTCTGCCTGCCTCCCGGTTACTGACTTTTTGCCTGCCTCGACCAAGTCCACTGCCCCGCTCTCGAACTGTCCGTTGTTTACCAGATTGCAGTTAATAAACCTGTTAACTGATCATCACTTCTTTGCCTGTTGTGTACTGCACTTGGGTCCATACCATATCCGTCACCCACCCACCCACCATCCACCCATCATCCATCCATCCATCCACTTGTGTGTGTTCACTACTGGTGTGTAAAGGACGGCTTAAATGCAGAGGTCAATCACTCACTATATATCACTAATTGGTGTGTGTGCGCAAACAAAAGCAACACTGTTGTATAGAGAACTGCTCGCCTACAGGACCAAAGCTTCTTGTCCTCTCATTAGAGGACAGAGGAAGACTGAGGAAGACTGTTTCCTACCCACTCCACAAAGTGTTCAAGCCAGTCAGGGGGCAGGATTTGGGTTCTGCACCAGTCTGACATCACACCGCTGATACAACCTTTAAGTGTATTAGTCAATGGAATGGAATCAAATGGAAAAAACTGCGCTAACTGGCTGGTGTTCAAGCCCAGATCTAGATCACACTGGACCTGAGTTAACTTCTCATGAAGATGTTCGCATACATCCACCACAGGAACGTGTCGGTCGTACAAACATCCCATGCACATATTTTTCCAGGCTTGAAAATGAAGATGAATAAGAGGCGGAGTCACGTGGCGACGGCGAGCTCGAGGAGCTGATTGGCTTTTAATGGCTGTCACATCCGGTTAAGAGCGTTCCGGAGCTTTCGCCTCGTTCAACACGATCGATGACAAGGAGGAGAAAGGTGGGCGAGCTGGTGCGCAGCGGACAAATGTGATGTAATGCAAGTATGAGGGAGGAAAAGCATTATGTCTCCTGGTGACACACATTCTTGTTGCCGTGGTTACGGAAGCAGACGGCGGCGTCTGTCCGTCAGACCTCTGTCAGCAGTCAAGGACAGACAACAACAATAACTCGCCAAAAACCACAACAGCAGCGTTTTTTGCTGCCCACGCCACACTCCTCTGCAGAGCCTCCCCTCCTCGCCATCTCCGTGGTGTGCCTGTGCCGGTTTCCATGGCAACCCCCGTGAACTGAACTCCCCCATCTGTCATGGCTGCCAGCCAGCCAACAGTGCTGTGGGATGGGATACGTCTCTTTTATCTGTCTGTCTCTCATCCCGTTACTGCCAGAGGGCAGAACACACACACGTGTGTACGCTCATACACACACACACACACACACACACACACACACACACACACACGTTTAAATAGATTTCTGACACCTTTCTGATCCCAGCCACAGTCAGCCTCTGGATCGATGTTCTGCAGTTCTAACAAAACCCCGACAGAACCCTTCAGATCCTGCTCAGTCTTTAGGTCACCGGCTGGCCTTTCCCATCAGGCCACAGCCACTCTGTGCCCCCCCCCCCCCCCCCTCCACCCTGGGGGCAGACTTAGTCCTGCATTGGATGGACTCTCCGACTGGAAAATCAATTCTTTCCTCCAGCATGAACCCCCCCTCCTGGTGGTTCCCTTTGTGTATCTCTGCCCTTCATGCCATGTGAGTCCAGGCTCACCCGGTCCCTGAGGTAGCGCCGCTGCAGGGGTGCAGCTATGAAATAACTCTGCTCTCTAATAGAAAAACAAATTTCAAATTTGCCTTGGGTAAGTCCCAGCAGCCACAATGGAGAAAAACTGAAATATTTGTTGTTCATCACACATTATTCTAGTATATGTGAGCCATATGTTATCAATAAAAATGATAAGAGAAACCAACCAGGTAGGAAAGTAACATAAACCATGTCAACACAGAAAATGGACAAAGGAGCGTTTTGAAACAAAAAAGAAAATGCTGTTAAATGACATGTTCAGGGAAGAATGTGGTTGTTTTCAGGTGAAGAAGCTCTGGTCCACGAAGCACCGGCTCCTCGTCTGAGTCAGCCCTCCGCTCCGTTGTACCTGGCCCTTCCCCGGCATCTCCGCTGTTGAATTATAAATGAGCACTGCAGGTGGGGGGAGGGGTGCTCCGTAAAGCTGACTCGCTTAAAAAGACTCAGGACATGATGTTTCCTCTCACTAACGACAGTGGGGGCAACACTTTAGGAGGCCGTAAGTGAAGCTGTGAAGCTGGAAGTAGGATTCTAGTTGGGCTAGTTAGCAACCAAACAAACAGGGATTATTTGGGACAGCGCCCCTGCTGGCAACTGCCAGTAACTACAGGGACCCAGTAACTGTCCCACCAAGACAGCAAAAGAGAGCAGCTGGAAACAAAGAGCAAAAATGACAGATCAAGACACCGCAGCTGATACGATAATGCCGTCAAAATGTCTGCATTGATGAGATTCTGACGCTTTTGGTGAGAAAAACCTTGTTTGTGTGATAAAACCTCCATCTGTTTGGCAAAGGAAAAAACAGAAAAAAGGCAGCAATATGTGTTATGCCTCTCTCTCACACACACAGACACACACACACACACACAAATACATTAATCTTTCAGGTTGTGAGGTCACATTGAGCTCAAGATAGAAACTACAAGGACTGAGGAGGAAGCATACATGTGTGCTCAGTGGTGTGTGTGTGTGTGTGTGTGTGTGTGTGTGTGTGTGTGTGTGTGTGTGTGTGTGTGTGTGTGTGTGTGTGTGTGTGCAGGTCAGACACCACAGACCCATGCTGTCTTCATGATTAATGGACAGGTAGTGGTCTCCTCCTCAGACATGATCTCCTCTGAAACCAGCACGCCCGATCATGTGATCATGTGATCATGTGACACCAGATTCAACAGCATCAACAGCAGCGTGAAAGCGCCTCAGACGAGCCTGCTGCTCCATCAAGCGTTTCCTCTGGATGAGGTTTTAAAACATGTCAGACCTGGTTTTTGAGGAGACAGAGGTGACCCCGTGTTGATGTTTTTATACCATAAATGCTGTTTTATCCATAACTGTGCAGACAGGGGCACAAAAAAATGAATAACTTCTCGCTCTCTTCGGCGGTTTCTGTGAAGTTGCCGATGCCACTCTGGGAGGATCTGCGTCTTTATTCCAATAATCTCTGCGCTGGTTAGGTAACCTTTTACTACGGGCTGACAGCAGCAGAAAGGAGGTCAGCTCCAGCTTCCCTTTCCAAGTTACTTAGAGCTGGTCTCAGGGTTCATCTTTAGAGAACCAGCGAAGTATTAACCTTAAACGCTCTCTGCAGCCGGGTCACACCCAACCTTTACAGATATCACTCCACCATCAGTTGAATTAGCTTTTTCTTGGATGAACAAGGTCATCTGTTTTGCGCTGCGCACCAAAAACAAAATAAGGAATTCGCTTCAGGCTGTGTGCGCTCTGTGTCGCATGTGCACAGGTGAGCATCATTCATCGACCAATTAGACCAGATGACGTCCATCCGAACCCTCTTGTAGAAGCAAAAAGTGTCATTCAAGGGATTCCAGGTAGCAGCGGCTAAAAGTAGATTAGTCAGCTTTGGGGTGAGAAATGAGGAAACTGTCATTCATGGCTGGAAAGTGTGAGTTTTCACACCTGTTTTACAGTAAGTGTGAATGCGCATTGGACAGGACACTGACGCGCCGATGTCGCCTCACACGGCTGCAGCTTCCATGTTCCCAGAGCTGAAAACAGGCTGAAACGAAGCCTAATTGCGTCTCCCAGGCTCCTCCTCCCGATGACAGAGTCCGAGGCACCTCCACCAGCTCAGGCCTGGCCTGAAAAAGGACGGTTGCTCTTCTTTAATTAGCGTCGCTCTGCACGTGTCTCGGTGCGGCTGCAGATATGAATAATAGTGAGAACGCAGCGGGGCATGCGGAGCGTCGTTGTGGCGTGGTGGGCGTGTCCGAGATACACGTGAAAGCAGGAGGACAGCTTGTAGCTCCACACGACACTGAAGAAGGACGACGAGTTTAATGTCACAAGAAGTGATGAAGAGGACGACAACAAGACAGCCGAGACCTACAGAATAGAAGATATCTGGAAGTAAAACACTCACAAACGTGCACATCCCCCCTGCTGCCTGCAAAGATGGTTGCACAAACGTGCACTTCTTCTCCCCTTCTGCGTTTATAGCATAAGGTTACTAAACCAGGTCATTAAAAGCTGGTAAACGGCACAAAGTGTATTGATCAGCATGTGTTTGGAGGGAAAAGGGAGCGGAGAACGGGGAGGTTCGGAGGAGGATCCAGCTGCTGGAGGCCTCTGGAGCAGACGGGGGGGGGGGAGGTGTGGAAGAGCCGCCGGTGGGCAGAAGGCACAAGGAAGCAGCCTCCTTAGACCAGTTGGACTGTCTGATATTCTGAAAACTGAACCAAACCAGACCCACAGTAAACCTAGAAAGACTTGTTAAAATGCTAAGCTAGTTCTCGTCAAACTTTGAGGATGAGGGGACACGGTGGACGAGTTGGACGGAAAGCAGGACGTCTGGACGTGCATAGCGTGCCTTTCCCGTGCACGCATGAGCGACCGACGGGACTCCAGTCACTAGTAACTGAACACGTGACACCGTTTGGAACAAGCTGGTGGCGGTTGTCCCATCCTGCCAGGACGAGCTCACCGCTGAGGCGACCAGACGGTCCAATGGTCCCACCTGGTTGGCTGCCCACAGGACAGGCGGCGGCAGACTCGCTGCTCAGCAGGTGAGTGATGGTTGTCAATGAGATCCAGTCACACAAGCTGTTCGCACCAGTCCAGCATTCAAAGGACAGAGTCCCTCACACCAGTGGGAGACCATAAAGGAAGCAGAAGTGGACAAAGCAAAGGTCTTTGTTCCTGGTAGTTCCCCACAGATGGTGGGGGCCGTCCCTACTGTAGGGTCAGCATGGCTGCGCGGCGGGAGTGTTAAACAAGTGTGCCTCCGTGTCGTGGAGGTCACCTCCGCGGCCGTCTCATTGTCCCTCGTCGAGCTAATCTAATCAGCTCAGCGTTCGCGGGGACGCTCCAGCATCTCATGGTTGGATGCACGCGTACGGAGGAGCAACGAGCCCCGACGCGCTCAGGCGAGGCAGAAAAGGCCGCCACGGCGCCACAATCAGGGCCATCGATCCTTCAAGCTAACGTCCTTCAGGTTGCAATCACACCCCTAAACCGCGCAAATAAAGATTTTATGATCAGAAATCTTAATAACAGCTTTTCATGGATCCCACAGATGGTCCACATTCATTATCCAATATGTTTAAAACACACAAGTGGGACCTGAGGACTGTGGACACACGTGTGGACATTCTTGGTTTTTATATCTTCACTGTCAGAAAATGTGCCGAAAAAACAAAACAAAGAGGTGAAAATAGGGAGATATAGAGGGAGAAAACAGGGGGAGGGATGGAGCGGGTGGTGTTCAGGTGATTAAAGTACAAACAATAAAAAAAAAAGCAGGGTGATAAAAAAGATGTGAGGAGGAGGAAGACGGGAGGAGAGAAAAGAGGAGGTGAAGGGGGAGGAGGGGGGCTGAGGGTAATGATAATTGGTCTGGCAGCAGGAGATGGTGCGGCACTGTTGCTGGGTGGAACCTGTGTGTGTGTGGGGGGGTGGGGGTGGGGGGTAGGGGGGCAACTGTAGAGGTCACAGAAGAGACGGACGGGGGTCTATAAAATATCAGAGGCTCCACTGAGCAGAAATGTGCAGCGCCGAAGTCGTGCTTTTATCCAAAGTGACAGTGAGATGTTAGCGTAAGTGAGGGGGGGGGGGGGCTGCAGATTAAATATAACCCACACCAACACCCCCCCCGACCCCCCCTATTACACACACAGCACATCAAACATGCAGGCCAAGCGTGTGAATTATGGATCTCTGAACCATCTTTGCACTTCAGTGTAATTTAAAGGCAAATCTAAGTGAACAAGGGTCACACTAAAGATCGTAGCATCAGGATTAGCATCCAAACGCTAAAATAGCATCAAATGAGATGCGTAACAAATATCAAAAACAATTAAAAAACAAAAAACAAAAAACAAAAACAGACCTCCCTCCTGCATCAATGACATCATCAAGCTGCGTGGAAACCTCCCCACTTGTGCCTGCTTTGGTTTGGTTTATTGATGAATGCATTTATTTTTATGGGATGCTCCTCCTGTGTCGCCGATGCCAAGGCCCCCGTCCGCCAAGGCCCCCGTCCTCCGTCTGACACTGGCAACAGCCTCAGAGACACAGCAGCAGAAAACCACCAGAGCAGAACCCACGTCTGACATCATTTCAGTGCAGATTTAAGCGGAAATCTGCATTAAAGATGTCCAAATATTCCATGTTAGAAGCTGAAGCTGCAGTCCAACTTCAGTTATTCCAGATCCAGACGAGGTTCACGCCCCCCCCTGCCTGCTGCATCCATCAGAGGGTCGGAGCTCATTACAAACCTTCTCTTTTGTTTACATCCTCGGATTTCACACGGCAGCACCGCATGACCGCAGCTACAAAGGTGTCTTCAGCGGGAGGTCATGTGACACCAGTGTCGGTGTCTGCAGACCAGCGCAACACATTCAACACCAGGGAGGAGGGGACGGGGCTCGTGGGCTGTTCCTCAGATCACCAGCAGGGGGCGTTTGAGATGCTTTGCTTGCATTTATGAGGACGTCTGATGATCTTATGCATTTAATAGCACAGATCTACCCAGTCAGAGGCTAATTAGCTGACAACAGAGTCAGCGAAACCCAGCTTGTCCTCGTTTTCATCACAGGCACCACGAAGGCTCTCAGACCGCCGCGCTCAGACGCGAGCGGCGAACGCGAGTGCACGTGTCTTGACTGCACCAGTCGACTCCACAGTTGTGCGAGAGGGAAGCCGCTCAGATCTGCTGCAGTGGAGAAGTAGGTCAGGCCGATCAGCACGTTCACTCTTTCATTCATACAAAAGCCTGCGACACACGCTGCATATTTTCACAGCTCCGAATATTTACCCACCCCCACCCCCCCCCCCCACCGGCCCACATAACAATGACTCTGAGCTGACTTTGCCTCCTTTAATGTTCAGAATAATCTGTAATCTCCGAAGGACTTTGCGGAGACAGAAGTTATATAAGTGCAGACAGAGATTAGCGGCTCCGACAAAGAAAGCAGCTCTCGCCACGCGGTTGTTGGGAAAATATTTAATCTTGTGGTTCTTCGATGCCGCTTTGATGTTTTATATGCACTCTAAGCGCTCAGTGCATCAAAGAGAAATGTTTTTAGTGTGTATATTTCGGGTCTTTTAATAAATGATTTTCAAATCTGTGTCCCCCTCTGTGATTTAAATAGAATATGAAAGCTTCTTCTGGCTCTTCTCTCCGTCTTCATCCGTCCTTTTTGCATAATCTCTGTCTTTCCGCTGCCTATCTGTTGGCATTTGTCCGTCTGCAAGCTCAGGACGAGACGCGTCGTTATTATCTCCAGCCAGCAGGGCTATTAATGGACCGCATATGTATCAGACAAACATGGATCCGATGGTTGCCATGGGAACATCTGCAGTGCCCCAGAAAAGAGGAGAGGAGAAGTGGGTTGTGAAGTGAAAAACAAAAGGAGGAGGGGGCGAAGTGGTAGAGTGACTAATGGAGGAAATAGAGAAGGAGGGATGAGGGAACGAGGAGAGAAAGATTTGATTCAGCAGAAAAGGTGACCTTGGGGAAGACAAAGCTCGGGAATACTGATGCAACCCAGCCGGAAACACAACAGGAACTCCCCGTCCAGGCGTTCAAGAACGCTTTTACAGTCCCAACGTTGGCGGCAAACTGCTGCAAACGCTAACTAGCTTAGCTTAAATAGTGCAATAGTCTTCCATAACCACTCTGGTTATTGCATGTGAACCTTCCGTGCAATGGATGCGTGTGCAGAGCCATCAGTGAGAAACCTGAGATAACCTGATTCCAACGCGTAATTGATCTCTTCCACCCATCCAGGACTCAGAAAACCGAAAGACGTCGACTTTAATATGTCTCTCCGTGTGTCTCCCTCCTCCAGAAACAGATGGGGGGGGACTTCAAACCAT
Source organism: Takifugu rubripes (assembly GCF_901000725.2). Lineage (NCBI taxonomy): Eukaryota > Metazoa > Chordata > Actinopteri > Tetraodontiformes > Tetraodontidae > Takifugu > Takifugu rubripes. The sequence goes on from NC_042285.1 coordinate 2,314,707, forward strand.
TAGGGCTTCAGGGAGGTGTGGGGGTGGGGGGGGCGAAGCGCAGAAACAGTATACGACCGCTCTCACAGATCAATGAAGGGTTGTGGAGCTGCTGCTTCTGACTCACCGTGGGGGGTCAGTGGGAGGGACAGGACAGGGCCATTAGGTGTCCAGATGTAGGAGAAGATGGAGGAAGTATGAATGGGGAAGGTTTATAACCGGGGGTGGGGGGGGGGGGGTGGACGATGTCCTCATGGAGATTTAACGTTCAAGATAACAAGTTCAAGATAAACTACAACCCGAGAAAATGGTCGACCCTTCGGGTCCCTTTACTATTACAGCTGAAAACACACACACAAACACACACGCACACACACACACACACACACACACTGCCGTTGCTACAGAAACGGTACACACTGCTTTTCTAAGAAATGGATTTCAGGCGCTTACACAACAAAGAGAGAGGGAGATTATGTTGACCGGGGATTTAGAAGAACCGGTCTCAGGCTGAGCCGGAGCCACAGGTCTCCTCACACGAGGGAGACCAAGGCAGAACTGCATGGACTGCAGCGGAGAGGCCGGATTCATAATTCAGCAACAAGTTATTCTTACTTTCAGATCCCATTTAGAGATTAGGAAGAGGAGAGGAAATGAAGCGAGGAAGAACCCTTCAGAGACGAGGAGGACGACCCAAACGGGAACAAATTAAAGTCAGTCGGTCTAAACCGGCACGCCGGAGGGGGGCCAAAGGTCAACACTGCATCTACAGGGAGCTGCATGCAAGGAGCCAGGGTGTGCACGTGCACATTTGTTATTCTATCTTTCTGAGGACTCGCATCCTCGCCCCCCCCCGCATCTAATCAGCAAATCCAAGTGTTGGACCCCAACTCTAACCTCTAAAACAGGACGGAACCCTCAAACAGCCCTTTGAAGATGAACCAGCAAAGTTCCAAAACTGTCCTCACACACACACACGCACGCGCGCGCACACACACACATCTATGAGATGTTTGATAGATGAGTGATATTTGACTCATTGAAAACAGATTTAATGTCCAATTCTGACAGATTTGGTTTCATTTGATTGAGCCGTCTTGTGCCGTTTCAGCAGTTTCACGCTGAGTTTAATCCCTGAACTGGGATACATTTAGAGCCGAGATTAAAGGACAGGGAGGATGGGGAGGGGGGGGCAGACCGTCAGCAGACAGGCTGACCTGATGTGAACTGAATGAAACAGAAATAAACGGAGATATCCCGAGATATTATCGTGATATTCTCCAATATCACAGTCTGCTGAAGAATAAAAACACAGAAATAAATGATCTTTTGCACCTCCACCTTCTGTGCTAATCACTATTAGCATTAGCTCTTTGAAGAATCCTGAAAAGAGCCTCAGCGGGAGGAGCAGCGGATCTTAAATTCAGAAATGACCATGAAAGCTCCAGTCAGGAGAGTTGGTTATAAAAGCTGCACACGGGGTTTAACAGAGGCTATTTCAGCTGTAAAAAATGATAAATCTGTACAGTAACTCACCTCGGTGCGCAACCTTGCATGACAAACTAGCGTCAATGTCATGTTACTATGGTAACAGTGGCACCAGTGGTTAGATACAGTGGCGTTTTAATCGTCCACATGTAATATAAAACATTCCCGGAGTAGAAGAAGGAAAAAGACTTCCTCTTGTTGGGTGCTCACCTCTTGAAGTGGCTGAGTAAGGTCCCAACCAGCTCTCCGATGCGGCTCTCGTTGGCCGGCACCATGCCCTGTAGGCACACCACCAGGTCCCGGTTGTCCTTGGTGTGGAACACCACCAGCTGGTCCTTCCCGGGGGACACGCTCACTCCTGTGACCTGAGACAGAGACGGAGAAACACACAAGATCCGATCACAACAAGGTAAACAACTTTAAAGAGTGCGAGTACACAGAGAACACATGAACATTAGCTTCACGTGATTGTGGCTGCCATGAAAAAGCTCATCTGGATCTCTCTCTCTCTCTCTGGCTGAAGATTTATGGATCTGCCTTCCTAATCGACCTGCTCCCCTCAGAGGCCCGATAGAGGCCCCACAGAGAGCAAAATCAGTTCTCCGGTTGGGTTATTTACCTTTACAGGTCATCACTGAAGAAAACCAATACCTTCACAGGTGAACAGGCCTCGAGAGGGAACGTAGCCCATTAACTACCCATTCTGTTCTCTTTAACCCCCTTTAATACCATCATCTCTCAGCTGTTCACACGTTCTCTGATTGCCTTTGTTTCTCTCTCCTTCAGGTCTCTAGTCATTTATTTTTCTTTCATTTTTCTTCGGGAGGGCACGCTAAGGTAGTCAGGTAACATTAATATTCGTTCACCAGAGGGTGACAGGAGCGTCGGCTAGCATATTTAGCATCAAAATGAGCTCAGAAACAAACATTTGTCGTAATGTCCGTGAGTTAAAGCCTGAAGCCATGCCTCACCGTCGGGAAGCCCAGCCAGAGTTAATTACACGGCCTCACTTTCATTTACATTTATATGAAAGGCTTAATTGATTGGAACGACTGTCGGTGTTCTAATGAGCTGCTTAATGACACATTCTGATCCGTTTCCTTGTCTCATCTTTTCTGGGTCTTGATTCACCAAATCAGTTCTACCCCCCCGGCGAGGATGAAATGTGGCATTTATCAGCCCAGCCATCTGTTGAAGTGCTCATATCTCATACAAATTTGGCCAAGATTGAGGGCGATGAGAAGACATTTCATTAATACAGTCTAACTCGTTTACCTCCATTTGTTCAACGGCTTCGACAAACAGGCTAATTACGCCAAACGGACAGTGAGACCGATCTAGAGCATCCTGGGAATTCCTCCTCCGCTTGGAGTCTGAGGAGCTGCATTGTTCCTTTCACCAATAAACTGGTTATATATCATTAAATACCATTTCTCTTCTGCTTTTTCAGCATCTCCTGCATGCGTCAGCTGGTACAGCTGCATGGCGGTGCATTCAGGACCTTTGTTTTTGGCTGCTGCCAATGACATCCTTCATGATCAGACCTACGGCTCTCCACAACTTCCTTCTGTGCCTTGAAGAACTGCTGTCGGATCACAACTACAGGTCCTCTGTAGGTTACAGCCACAACTTTTGTGTTTCCAAGCGTTCTGACGTGATGAGGTTGCCGTGAAACATTTAAATAATGGCTTCTCTCTGTGTTTTCTCATAGCAACAATTTCTCACCGATCTAATAAACACACGTCCCGCAACAGTTGTGTAACGGTAGAAAAGAGCCCAAGAGTTTGACTTTGGAAAAAGAAGCGTTTGTTCATTGTAGCTGTGAGATGAGGAGCAGGAGTGCATAAAAAAAAGGTCTAGGAAGTAAAACGAGAGCAAATACAGGAGAACGATTTGTGCACACGCCTGAGCAACACCAGACATCAGCTGATCTGCCCCGCTGCCCGGTCTCCATGACAACACTGTCTCCAGGGAAGTTGGCATGACAACGGAAAGTGAGAAGCACCGAGATGAGGAGGGTGGGGAGGGAAGGGCTGGTGGATCAGGAGGATGAGGCAGGAATAGAATGGTGTGTGTGAGTGTGTGTGTGTGTGTGTGTGTGTGTGTGTGTGTGTGTGTGTGTGTGTGTGTGTGTGTTGAAGATGATGGAAACAGCGAGATGAGTCACTCCATGTAGAGCGACTGAATAAAACAGAACTGTAACGATGTCGCTCTGACTGCACAGACGTTACATTAAAAGTGTGCACGGCGCTGTGGCCTGCTGACTATGGTGCCGATGCCAGTAGACCGCTGGGATGTTGGCCCATCACCTTTAGAACATGCCAATGGCTGCCCGCCCTTCCTGATCCAGAACACGGCCTCACACCAGTGTGGCACTCTGACTAAAGAACATTTTTATTGCCTCCTCTTTGTCTTTTTAAATCAGTTCCTTTTGGGTTATTCTACCATTTTTGCTCCATGGTTGGACGCTACATTTGGCCTCTAAGGCCTCCAAGGCGACCGAGGTCATGTGTTGCAGGCAGAAATGTTCATTTTCTGACTCCCTCATTTCCCTTCCAGATGCAGCTACGCTGAGACCGTGGCCGATACTCTCCACGCTCTTTGGTTCCCTCTTGTCACTTTGTCAGATCCAACACTGGGGTGTCTTGTCACAGTCGTCCCTGTGCGACAGCCTAATATCTGACAAATCACACCAGATGACGGCCTCGGATGTTACACCTTCACTTCCTGTCTGATCTCTGCCGCAGCAGCGAGTCAACAATAGAGCAAATAAACTGCATATTTATCAGAAGAGCTGCGTAGAAGAAAAGCATAGGACGTTTCTGGGACTGTCAAGGTTATTTCACAGAGATACTATATTCTGTGTAAATAATGCTATAATGCGAATTACTGTTCCAGCTCCAAAATTACACACAAAACATTTCATTATTTGAACAATTATTCTGTTTATGGCTATCACACGATGACAACTGTAATGAAAATGCGTAGGAGATCTAGGGGACAGTCAGATTAAGTGGCTAACAGACAGTTTACCCAGCTGACACAACCACGAGGCTGGTGGAAATCTGTTTATTGCACCAGCTCATAGAAAATCTTGATATTCAAACTAGCGACCTTTTATACTAGCCCACCGATCACCCTCTGGTTGGTAAACCACAACAAACTGTTTACTGGATAAAAGGTCTCCATCAACTGGTCCATGAAAAAGTTACTCAGAATAACATTAGCAAAGCGATGTTTTGCAGCTGACTTCAGGCATCTACTCGATTCTGCGCAGTTGCAAGGTTTAGGTATAAAAACTTCATGCACCACTAATAACCCTAGATGATGTTTTGTCTGGGCCCCCCAGGTGTGGTTCACAAAAAGCTTAATGAAGAAAAATAAAATAAAATATCAGTGTAACCGGAGGGTTAAAGTGACCCCACCATGCTCCATTCCGAGGCTGAATGGCAATCAGAATGTCAACTCTCTGGTGGGAAACAACAAAGAGTTTATGAAAAAGGTAGAATAATTCCAACTTGATAGTTGGCCTCACTTCAACACAAAGCACTGATTCTTGAAGATTTGTCCTCAAGACAGGTGGGACTCTAGGCGGAAGTTGCCCCAGCTGAGAGGCGGACGGCCGGTGTGGGCTAATTAATACCCCTCCAGCTGTCTGTCCACCCGGAGGAATGAAAGGGTAACTTTCCTGTGCCTTTGAGTTGGAATGGACCAAATCTCTCTATAACAGAGACTCAGTGAGTACCCAATGTAATTGTGACAAACCGTCTCGAATCGGGAGAGGATGACAGCAACTTGCTGAGACTTTCTCCTTACTAAGGGTCTACCATTTCCTGTATTGCAGGAGTGTGAGCTTGGTTCACATTCCTGCTGGTAAGTTGAACTAATTCCCTTTGACGGTTGGACTCCGCCAGGGCTGCTCTTTATCACCAAATCTGTTCAAAGTTTTTATGTTAAGAGTACATAGTAATAAAATTAAGCCAGGTTTATTCAAAAGTTTAATTCAGGAAATATTAAATAGACTGCTCTAAAATTGTTAATTGTGTATAATCAATACTGCAAAAAAATACTGCTGAGCCAGAAGGCATGGTTCTCTGTTGACCAGCAAATCTACATTCCAACCCCCTACCAATGGTCATAACATTTGGGTAATGATCGTAAGGACACGATTGAAAATACAAGATGTCAAATGATTTTCCTTCACAGCGTGACTGGGCTCTGCCTTACAGGTAGGGTGAGGTGGTCAGCCGTCCGTAGGGAGGCTCCTGGATACCTCAATGGGGCATGTCCGTGTTTGCGGCATGCCTATGTTGGAGACCCCGGGGCAGACCTAGGATACAGCGGAAAGATCGTATCCCTTGGATGGCCTGAGAACACCATGGAATTCCCATGAGGAGTGGAAGTAGCTGGGAAGAGGAGTGCTTGGCCTTGCCTGTTGAGGCTGCTACCCCAACTACCTGGATAAGCTGCCAGAAGTTGAAGAACAAGACCTTACCCAAACAAATATTGTGTCATAGTCTGTATCAGGATTTTAGATGCCCGTTTTTACGATCAGAAGAAAAGGTTGCAGCATTTGATCATGGATTCATCAGAATTTCAAATGAAAGCTTAAAAAAATGGCTAGGCTAATTGTTTTTAAAAGTGACCAAAAATCCTACAATAAAAGTTAGCCAGGTTGACTTGAAAGTTTTTTTCAGAAAAGCTGCTGAAAATGGTATTTATGTATAATCAATACTGCAGAAAGTAAGACACAAAAAACAGAACTTGTACTAAACAGAAAAGGTTAATAAAATAAATTGGGACCTGGTGAGGTTGTGCGTGTGTGTATTTTAGGTGATATTTTTGGAACTTGCCTCAACGTGTCCAGGTCAAATAAAAACATCACCCAGAGAATCTAAAGATTGTTACATATATCTTCCATGTGACAGTTGGGGACTAGACTACAGCCAGTTTGTAGAAGAATAAAAGCACAGTGTGGTGGCGTATACACAGTTTTAAGCATAGAATTGATGGCCTCTTATAGTGCCTATATCCAAAAACATGTTATTTGTAGTTTAATTGCTACTTTGTTATTGAGATCCAGATATTTATTCTATGATAGACACAAGTAATGCATAAAATTATTTATAAACAAGAGAATAAGGGCAATATATAAATAAAGCAGTTTTGTGACTTTGGAGTTATTATCACAGCTTTAACACACAAACAGCAGATATGGATCAAAGCACAACACATTAATTGCGCTATAAGGCTTTGATCCATTAATATATTTTTGTTTAGGTAAGGGAAAAGTATTATATGTTCAACACCAATGCAATAAACTATATGCAATAACGAATAATGGAAAAATTAAGCAGCCTTGTTAACACCAGCTCCAGCCCCTGCCCCATTGAACTGGAGGGTCAGGTATTTACAGAATTAGAAGACACCCCAGTCTCCAACAGATACGTGGTTTTTACAGAGGACCATTTATCAGATAATATATATGACGAGGAAGTTGCAACTTCAGAAGATATTCAGACACAAGTAAAAGGGAGGATTGAGACCATTTCTGTAAACAAGGAGGATAATGAGTCAGGTTCCTACTCTCCTCATTCAGATGGAGGTTTAGGAGAAAAGAACGTTTCTTTAATTATGGATGAACAACTACCTTTAATCTCTTTTTGTTCAGATAGCGATAGTGATTTAGGATTGAATATCAGCCCTTCTGTAGCTGATGAAGAACCACAGGAACCTTCAGTGACTCATGAAAGTCAGGAAGACAAAAAGCCATTTTCAATCCCTCCTCAATCAGAAGGAAATAAGGTCATTTTTGTAGATGAGGAGGATGAAGAACCAGCTTCAATCTCTCCTAGCCCATCTCCATCATGCTCTTATGATTCAGAAGGAGATCCAAAAGCAAGTGAGACCATTTCTGTAAACAAGGAGGATAATGAGTCAGGTTCCTACTCTCCTCATTCAGATGGAGGTTTAGGAGAAAAGAACGTTTCTTTAATTATGGATGAACAACTACCTTTAATCTCTTTTTGTTCAGATAGCGATAGTGATTTAGGATTGAATATCAGCCCTTCTGTAGCTGATGAAGAACCACAGGAACCTTCAGTGACTCATGAAAGTCAGGAAGACAAAGAACCAGCTTCAGTATGTGAGGAGGACGAAGTCTCAGCTTTAGTCTCTCCTCGATCAGAAGGAAATAAGGTCATTTTTGTAAATGAGGAGGATGAAGAACCAGCTTCAATCTCTCCTAGCCCATCTACATCACTCTCTTATGATTCAGATGGAGATCCAAAAGCAAGTGAGACCATTTCTGTAAACGAGGAGGATAATGAGTCAGGTTCCTACTCTCCTCATTCAGATGGAGATTTAGGAGATAAGACCGTTTCTTTAATTGAGGATGAAGAACCACCTTTAGTCTCTTTTTGTTCAGATAGAGATTTAGGATGGAATATCAGCCCCTCTGTAGCTGATGAGGAACCACGGGAATATCCAGCCTCTCCTAAACTGTCCTACTATTCAGAAAGAGATTGCACCATTTCTTCATGTGAAGACGAACCACAAGAAAAGATAGAGACGTTCAAACACAAGACATATGTCAAGCTGTTCATACATAAGATCATTTATCAAATTTATGCCAAAGCAAATATGAAACCTCCATGCAGTGATGACCTCATCGCGTACCTCAATGAATACATCTGGGAGAGAGTCAAAGATGAAGATATATGTATCACCGATGACTCATTTAAGAAGATGGACGATAAAATCCAAAAGATCCTGCGCAAAGAGTTAGGCAATCCAAACAAGGTTCTCTTCTTACTCAAGTACTCGGAGGAGCCAGTCGTTGCAGACTGCATGGTCACCATCTTGCGTAAACTCGTCAAGAGGCCATCTAAAAAGAGGAACATTTTCTCCAGGTTTTTCTCAAATAAGGCTCAGAAACTTTGGGAGTTTTTAACATGTTGTATCATCCCTGCTGATGATTGATTACTCGAAGAAATGGTTGCAGTAAGCAACCTGTCGGCAATTTACATGAGGCCACCTATTTAGGGATGAAGCGCCTGTCTACCAGCGTCGGAGAGTTTGGGTGTTTTCTCTGGTCTCCACGGCGCCCAATGGGAGTGGAGAGCGCGCGAGACTTGACCCCTCTGTTGGCTCCGCTCTGGAGCTCTTGGTGCACCCCAGAAGACTGGACGAGTTTTCCCCCACGGTCCAGGAGGACTACCAGTTTGTTTGTTAAAGAAAAACTAGTTTTTGGACTTTTTAACACTGCTTTTTGCCTGCTTTTGGGTCCTGTAAAAACCCCAGCCTTAACACATTTATGTTTTAATTTGATCATTATCTTATCAAAATGTCAAATAAAAATGCCATTTTTGAATTTCTGCACCTGTTTAGGGCTTTCATGTCATTACAAGACCTTTTTTTTAAACTATAGATGTTAATGTTGGAACACATCCCTCATTCATTCATAAACTAGCAGACTAGAGCGTTGCATTGCCATGGGAATTGTATTTTAACACTATCCATGTTCCCTAATTGGAAAGCAGGATAGTCACGTTGGCCATGTTGGTGGTGATGCTACACAAAGTTCATGCGGGAATTTTTTGCTATGTGAATGAGCTTTTTTTTTTTCTTTTAGTGACAACAGGTGCTCCAAGTGGTCCCGGCTCCACCATACTTTGAGGTTTTTTCCAAGCATGGATTTTCCCTCCTGTTTAGATAGTCAAAGGGATAGACCCTTCCCTTTCAAGTAACTCATTACAAAATATATTAGTCAGGATATCACACCCTTGTGTGGCCTGCTGAAGTCACCACTATTCACAGCTGACCTTTGGTGACTTATATGAGACATCTACCTATATGTCACCACAGTCATCCTTCAGTTCTTATTCTCTTCACCTTTTCAAGAACACCTCCATAAGTCAAGCCAACTAGGTCTTGATAGGCAGCATGACTTTGTTTACAGGCAACAGTCAATTTGAGCCTGTAGTCATCAGGTACCCATGGAGTTCCTGATGTGATGCAGTGTTCTCCTCTCTTTCGCCCTCTCTTTCTCTCTCTCCTCTCTCTCTACCCAGCCGGCCATCAGCAGGAGGGGCCCCCTACATGAGCTTGGTCCTGCTCAAGGTTTCTTCCTGTTAAAAGGGGAGTTTTTCCTTGCCATTGTTGCTTGTCTGGGGTTAGGCCCTGGGATTCTGGAAAGTGCCTTGAAACAATTTTGATTGTAAAAGACGCTATATAAATAAAGATTGATTGATTGAGATTGATTGAGTTCTAATTTCACTGGGTTTTCTATCTCAATATGTGCTTGGAACCCAAACAGGCAGGCAAAGTCTTCAGTGGTACAGCTTCTCCTTGCACAAAAACAAATTCCCAAGAGGCTTGTCTTGTCTGCCTGGGAATTGTCCATGACCGGAGGGCATTGATAAAGCTTTGTGCACATTGTGGCCAGCTTTGGAGTTCAACCTTGGAGAGACAGGTAAAGTTTGTGGAGAGAGTGCTTGGAAGGGAAACAATAGAACAAATGGAAGCCCTCCTCTATGCCATGAAGGGTCTAGCTTCCTGTGTGTCTCACAGCAAGGACACTCTGTTCAAAGCTGGGAAGACTACATGGAGTTTATTTGACGACTCTCAAAAACAGCTAGCAAAATCAGCCTGCCCATGTTCCCAGGAAGAAAGAACTGTTTACCCACGCAACAACGTCTAGCTATGGACAGAATATATAACTGGATGGAGAGGAAAAGGCTGGTGGAGTCAACCCATTGCTTATGGGGTCATCCCTGGCAACTTATCTGGCTCGATTGCATCACAGTATTGCTGACCCCACAACCTTGCAGCTGGAGATCATCTACAGGTCACATGGAAGCATGGCTCATTCTGAACTTGGGACAACTATGCCTCCACAGCAGTTCATAATGTTTGTGGACAGAGCTGAGATAAAGATTAGCAACTCAAAATTAGAGACCATGGTGCTCAGACAGAAAAGGGTGGACTGCCCAGTGACATTGTATAGGAGTGACTGCCCCAAGAGGAGGAGTCCAAGTATCTCAGAATCATAAGATTGACAGTTGGATTGGAGCAGCATATGCAGTACTGCCGACACCGAGTTGGTCCGCTGTGGAATAGAGAGCTGAGCCAGGAGGCATGGTTCTCTGTTGACCAGCAAATCTACATTCCAACCCCCTACCAATGGTCATAACATTTGGGTAATGATCGTAAGGACACGATTGAAAATACAAGATGTCAAATGATTTTCCTTCACAGCGTGACTGGGCTCTGCCTTACAGGTAGGGTGAGGTGGTCAGCCGTCCGTAGGGAGGCTCCTGGATACCTCAATGGGGCATGTCCGTGTTTGCGGCATGCCTATGTTGGAGACCCCGGGGCAGACCTAGGATGCAGCGGAAAGATCGTATCCCTTGGATGGCCTGAGAACACCATGGAATTCCCATGAGGAGTGGAAGTAGCTGGGAAGAGGAGTGCTTGGCCTTGCCTGTTGAGGCTGCTACCCCAACTACCTGGATAAGCTGCCAGAAGTTGAAGAACAAGACCTTACCCAAACAAATATTGTGTCATAGTCTGTAGCAGGATTTTAGATGCCCGTTTTTACGATCAGAAGAAAAGGTTGCAGCATTTGATCATGGATTCATCAGAATTTCAAATGAAAGCTTAAAAAAATGGCTAGGCTAATTGTTTTTAAAAGTGACCAAAAATCCTACAATAAAAGTTAGCCAGGTTGACTTGAAAGTTTTTTTCAGAAAAGCTGCTGAAAATGGTATTTATGTATAATCAATACTGCAGAAAGTAAGACACAAAAAACAGAACTTGTACTAAACAGAAAAGGTTAATAAAATATATTGGGACCTGGTGAGGTTGTGCGTGTGTGTATTTTAGGTGATATTTTTGGAACTTGCCTCAATGTGTCCAGGTCAAATAAAAACATCACCCAGAGAATCTAAAGATTGTTACATATATCTTCCATGTGACAGTTGGGGACTAGACTACAGCCAGTTTGTAGAAGAATAAAAGCACAGTGTGATGGCGTATACACAGTTTTAAGCATAGAATTGATGGCCTCTTATAGTGCCTATATCCAAAAACATGTTATTTGTAGTTTAATTGCTACTTTGTTATTGAGATCCAGATATTTATTCTATGATAGACACAAGTAATGCATAAAATTATTTATAAACAAGAGAATAAGGGCAATATATAAATAAAGCAGTTTTGTGACTTTGGAGTTATTATCACAGGTTTAACACACAAAGAGCAGATATGGATCAAAGCACAACACATTAATTGTGCTATAAGGCTTTGATCCATTAATATATTTTTGTTTAGGTAAGGGAAAAGTATTATATGTTCAACACCAATGCAATAAACTATATGCAATAACGAATAATGGAAAAATTAAGCAGCCTTGTTAACACCAGCTCCAGCCCCTGCCCCATTGAACTGGAGGGTCAGGTATTTACAGAATTAGAAGACACCCCAGTCTCCAACAGATACATGGTTTTTACAGAGGACCATTTATCAGATAATATATATGACGAGGAAGTTGCAACTTCAGAAGATATTCAGACACAAGTAAAAGGGAGGATTGAGACCATTTCTGTAAACAAGGAGGATAATGAGTCAGGTTCCTACTCTCCTCATTCAGATGGAGGTTTAGGAGAAAAGAACGTTTCTTTAATTATGGATGAACAACTACCTTTAATCTCTTTTTGTTCAGATAGCGATAGTGATTTAGGATTGAATATCAGCCCTTCTGTAGCTGATGAAGAACCACAGGAACCTTCAGTGACTCATGAAAGTCAGGAAGACAAAAAGCCATTTTCAATCCCTCCTCAATCAGAAGGAAATAAGGTCATTTTTGTAGATGAGGAGGATGAAGAACCAGCTTCAATCTCTCCTAGCCCATCTCCATCATGCTCTTATGATTCAGATGGAGATCCAAAAGCAAGTGAGACCATTTCTGTAAACAAGGAGGATAATGAGTCAGGTTCCTACTCTCCTCATTCAGATGGAGGTTTAGGAGAAAAGAACGTTTCTTTAATTATGGATGAACAACTACCTTTAATCTCTTTTTGTTCAGATAGCGATAGTGATTTAGGATTGAATATCAGCCCTTCTGTAGCTGATGAAGAACCACAGGAACCTTCAGTGACTCATGAAAGTCAGGAAGACAAAGAACCAGCTTCAGTAGGTGAGGAGGACGAAGCCTCAGCTTTAGTCTCTCCTCGATCAGAAGGAAATAAGGTCATTTTTGTAAATGAGGAGGATGAAGAACCAGCTTCAATCTCTCCTAGCCCATCTACATCACTCTCTTATGATTCAGATGGAGATCCAAAAGCAAGTGAGACCATTTCTGTAAACGAGGAGGATAATGAGTCAGGTTCCTACTCTCCTCATTCAGATGGAGATTTAGGAGATAAGACCGTTTCTTTAATTGAGGATGAAGAACCACCTTTAGTCTCTTTTTGTTCAGATAGAGATTTAGGATGGAATATCAGCCCCTCTGTAGCTGATGAGGAACCACGGGAATATCCAGCCTCTCCTAAACTGTCCTACTATTCAGAAAGAGATTGCACCATTTCTTCATGTGAAGACGAACCACAAGAAAAGATAGAGACGTTCAAACACAAGACATATGTCAAGCTGTTCATACATAAGATCATTTATCAAATTTATGCCAAAGCAAATATGAAACCTCCATGCAGTGATGACCTCATCGCGTACCTCAATGAATACATCTGGGAGAGAGTCAAAGATGAAGATATATGTATCACCGATGACTCATTTAAGAAGATGGACGATAAAATCCAAAAGATCCTGCGCAAAGAGTTAGGCAATCCAAACAAGGTTCTGTTCTTACTCAAGTACTCGGAGGAGCCAGTCGTTGCAGACTGCATGGTCACCATCTTGCGTAAACTCGTCAAGAGGCCATCTAAAAAGAGGAACATTTTCTCCAGGTTTTTCTCAAATAAGGCTCAGAAACTTTGGGAGTTTTTAACATGTTGTATCATCCCTGCTGATGATTGATTACTCGAAGAAATGGTTGCAGTAAGCAACCTGTCGGCAATTTACATGAGGCCACCTATTTAGGGACGAAGCGCCTGTCTACCAGCGTCGGAGAGTTTGGGTGTTTTCTCTGGTCTCCACGGCGCCCAATGGGAGTGGAGAGCGCGCGAGACTTGACCCCTCTGTTGGCTCCGCTCTGGAGCTCTTGGTGCACCCCAGAAGACTGGACGAGTTTTCCCCCACGGTCCAGGAGGACTACCAGTTTGTTTGTTAAAGAAAAACTAGTTTTTGGACTTTTTATCACTGCTTTTTGCCTGCTTTTGGGTCCTGTAAAAACCCCAGCCTTAACACATTTATGTTTTAATTTGATCATTATCTTATCAAAATGTCAAATAAAAATGCCATTTTTGAATTTCTGCACCTGTTTAGGGCTTTCATGTCATTACAAGACCTTTTTTTTAAACTATAGATGTTAATGTTGGAACACATCCCTCATTCATTCATAAACTAGCAGACTAGAGCGTCGCATTGCCATGGGAATTGTATTTTAGCACTATCCATATTCCCTAATTGGAAAGCAGGATAGTCACGTTGGCCATGTTGGTGGTGATGCTACACAAAGTTCATGCGGGAATTTTTTGCTATGTGAATGAGCTTTTTTTTTTTCTTTTAGTGACAACAGGTGCTCCAAGTGGTCCCGGCTCCACCATACTTTGAGGTTTTTTCCAAGCATGGATTTTCCCTCCTGTTTAGATAGTCAAAGGGATAGACCCTTCCCTTTCAAGTAACTCATTACAAAATATATTAGTCAGGATATCACACCCTTGTGTGGCCTGCTGAAGTCACCACTATTCACAGCTGACCTTTGGTGACTTATATGAGACATCTACCTATATGTCACCACAGTCATCCTTCAGTTCTTATTCTCTTCACCTTTTCAAGAACACCTCCATAAGTCAAGCCAACTAGGTCTTGATAGGCAGCATGACTTTGTTTACAGGCAACAGTCAATTTGAGCCTGTAGTCATCAGGTACCCATGGAGTTCCTGATGTGATGCAGTGTTCTCCTCTCTTTCGCCCTCTCCTTCTCTCTCTCCTCTCTCTCTACCCAGCCGGCCATCAGCAGGAGGGGCCCCCTACATGAGCTTGGTCCTTCTCAAGGTTTCTTCCTGTTAAAAGGGGAGTTTTTCCTTGCCATTGTTGCTTGTCTGGGGTTAGGCCCTGGGATTCTGGAAAGCGCCTTGAAACAATTTTGATCGTAAAAGACGCTATATAAATAAAGATTGATTGATTGAGATTGATTGAGTTCTAATTTCACTGGGTTTTCTATCTCAATATGTGCTTGGAACCCAAACAGGCAGGCAAAGTCTTCAGTGGTACAGCTTCTCCTTGCACAAAAACAAATTCCCAAGAGGCTTGTCTTGTCTGCCTGGGAATTGTCCATGACCGGAGGGCATTGATAAAGCTTTGTGCACATTGTGGCCAGCTTTGGAGTTCAACCTTGGAGAGACAGGTAAAGTTTGTGGAGAGAGTGCTTGGAAGGGAAACAATAGAACAAATGGAAGCCCTCCTCTATGCCATGAAGGGTCTAGCTTCCTGTGTGTCTCACAGCAAGGACACTCTGTTCAAAGCTGGGAAGACTACATGGAGTTTATTTGACGACTCTCAAAAACAGCTAGCAAAATCAGCCTGCCCATGTTCCCAGGAAGAAAGAACTGTTTACCCACGCAACAACGTCTAGCTATGGACAGAATATATAACTGGATGGAGAGGAAAAGGCTGGTGGAGTCAACCCATTGCTTATGGGGTCATCCCTGGCAACTTATCTGGCTCGATTGCATCACAGTATTGCTGGCCCCACAACCTTGCAGCTGGAGATCATCTACAGGTCACATGGAAGCATGGCTCATTCTGAACTTGGGACAACTATGCCTCCACAGCAGTTCATAATGTTTGTGGACAGAGCTGAGATAAAGATTAGCAACTCAAAATTAGAGACCATGGTGCTCAGACAGAAAAGGGTGGACTGCCCAGTGACATTGTATAGGAGTGACTGCCCCAAGAGGAGGAGTCCAAGTATCTCAGAATCATAAGATTGACAGTTGGATTGGAGCAGCATATGCAGTACTGCCGACACCGAGTTGGTCCGCTGTGGAATAGAGAGCTGAGCCAGGAGGCATGGTTCTCTGTTGACCAGCAAATCTACATTCCAACCCCCTACCAATGGTCATAACATTTGGGTAATGATCGTAAGGACACGATTGAAAATACAAGATGTCAAATGATTTTCCTTCACAGCGTGACTGGGCTCTGCCTTACAGGTAGGGTGAGGTGGTCAGCCGTCCGTAGGGAGGCTCCTGGATACCTCAATGGGGCATGTCCGTGTTTGCGGCATGCCTATGTTGGAGACCCCGGGGCAGACCTAGGATGCAGCGGAAAGATCGTATCCCTTGGATGGCCTGAGAACACCATGGAATTCCCATGAGGAGTGGAAGTAGCTGGGAAGAGGAGTGCTTGGCCTTGCCTGTTGAGGCTGCTACCCCAACTACCTGGATAAGCTGCCAGAAGTTGAAGAACAAGACCTTACCCAAACAAATATTGTGTCATAGTCTGTAGCAGGATTTTAGATGCCCGTTTTTACGATCAGAAGAAAAGGTTGCAGCATTTGATCATGGATTCATCAGAATTTCAAATGAAAGCTTAAAAAAATGGCTAGGCTAATTGTTTTTAAAAGTGACCAAAAATCCTACAATAAAAGTTAGCCAGGTTGACTTGAAAGTTTTTTTCAGAAAAGCTGCTGAAAATGGTATTTATGTATAATCAATACTGCAGAAAGTAAGACACAAAAAACAGAACTTGTACTAAACAGAAAAGGTTAATAAAATATATTGGGACCTGGTGAGGTTGTGCGTGTGTGTATTTTAGGTGATATTTTTGGAACTTGCCTCAATGTGTCCAGGTCAAATAAAAACATCACCCAGAGAATCTAAAGATTGTTACATATATCTTCCATGTGACAGTTGGGGACTAGACTACAGCCAGTTTGTAGAAGAATAAAAGCACAGTGTGATGGCGTATACACAGTTTTAAGCATAGAATTGATGGCCTCTTATAGTGCCTATATCCAAAAACATGTTATTTGTAGTTTAATTGCTACTTTGTTATTGAGATCCAGATATTTATTCTATGATAGACACAAGTAATGCATAAAATTATTTATAAACAAGAGAATAAGGGCAATATATAAATAAAGCAGTTTTGTGACTTTGGAGTTATTATCACAGGTTTAACACACAAAGAGCAGATATGGATCAAAGCACAACACATTAATTGTGCTATAAGGCTTTGATCCATTAATATATTTTTGTTTAGGTAAGGGAAAAGTATTATATGTTCAACACCAATGCAATAAACTATATGCAATAACGAATAATGGAAAAATTAAGCAGCCTTGTTAACACCAGCTCCAGCCCCTGCCCCATTGAACTGGAGGGTCAGGTATTTACAGAATTAGAAGACACCCCAGTCTCCAACAGATACAGTGGTCTTTACAGAGGACCATTTATCAGATAATATATATGACGAGGAAGTTGCAACTTCAGAAGATATTCAGACACAAGTAAAAGGGAGGATTGAGACCATTTCTGTAAACAAGGAGGATAATGAGTCAGGTTCCTACTCTCCTCATTCAGATGGAGGTTTAGGAGAAAAGAACGTTTCTTTAATTATGGATGAACAACTACCTTTAATCTCTTTTTGTTCAGATAGCGATAGTGATTTAGGATTGAATATCAGCCCTTCTGTAGCTGATGAAGAACCACAGGAACCTTCAGTGACTCATGAAAGTCAGGAAGACAAAAAGCCATTTTCAATCCCTCCTCAATCAGAAGGAAATAAGGTCATTTTTGTAGATGAGGAGGATGAAGAACCAGCTTCAATCTCTCCTAGCCCATCTCCATCATGCTCTTATGATTCAGATGGAGATCCAAAAGCAAGTGAGACCATTTCTGTAAACAAGGAGGATAATGAGTCAGGTTCCTACTCTCCTCATTCAGATGGAGGTTTAGGAGAAAAGAACGTTTCTTTAATTATGGATGAACAACTACCTTTAATCTCTTTTTGTTCAGATAGCGATAGTGATTTAGGATTGAATATCAGCCCTTCTGTAGCTGATGAAGAACCACAGGAACCTTCAGTGACTCATGAAAGTCAGGAAGACAAAGAACCAGCTTCAGTAGGTGAGGAGGACGAAGCCTCAGCTTTAGTCTCTCCTCGATCAGAAGGAAATAAGGTCATTTTTGTAAATGAGGAGGATGAAGAACCAGCTTCAATCTCTCCTAGCCCATCTACATCACTCTCTTATGATTCAGATGGAGATCCAAAAGCAAGTGAGACCATTTCTGTAAACGAGGAGGATAATGAGTCAGGTTCCTACTCTCCTCATTCAGATGGAGATTTAGGAGATAAGACCGTTTCTTTAATTGAGGATGAAGAACCACCTTTAGTCTCTTTTTGTTCAGATAGAGATTTAGGATGGAATATCAGCCCCTCTGTAGCTGATGAGGAACCACGGGAATATCCAGCCTCTCCTAAACTGTCCTACTATTCAGAAAGAGATTGCACCATTTCTTCATGTGAAGACGAACCACAAGAAAAGATAGAGACGTTCAAACACAAGACATATGTCAAGCTGTTCATACATAAGATCATTTATCAAATTTATGCCAAAGCAAATATGAAACCTCCATGCAGTGATGACCTCATCGCGTACCTCAATGAATACATCTGGGAGAGAGTCAAAGATGAAGATATATGTATCACCGATGACTCATTTAAGAAGATGGACGATAAAATCCAAAAGATCCTGCGCAAAGAGTTAGGCAATCCAAACAAGGTTCTGTTCTTACTCAAGTACTCGGAGGAGCCAGTCGTTGCAGACTGCATGGTCACCATCTTGCGTAAACTCGTCAAGAGGCCATCTAAAAAGAGGAACATTTTCTCCAGGTTTTTCTCAAATAAGGCTCAGAAACTTTGGGAGTTTTTAACATGTTGTATCATCCCTGCTGATGATTGATTACTCGAAGAAATGGTTGCAGTAAGCAACCTGTCGGCAATTTACATGAGGCCACCTATTTAGGGACGAAGCGCCTGTCTACCAGCGTCGGAGAGTTTGGGTGTTTTCTCTGGTCTCCACGGCGCCCAATGGGAGTGGAGAGCGCGCGAGACTTGACCCCTCTGTTGGCTCCGCTCTGGAGCTCTTGGTGCACCCCAGAAGACTGGACGAGTTTTCCCCCACGGTCCAGGAGGACTACCAGTTTGTTTGTTAAAGAAAAACTAGTTTTTGGACTTTTTATCACTGCTTTTTGCCTGCTTTTGGGTCCTGTAAAAACCCCAGCCTTAACACATTTATGTTTTAATTTGATCATTATCTTATCAAAATGTCAAATAAAAATGCCATTTTTGAATTTCTGCACCTGTTTAGGGCTTTCATGTCATTACAAGACCTTTTTTTTAAACTATAGATGTTAATGTTGGAACACATCCCTCATTCATTCATAAACTAGCAGACTAGAGCGTCGCATTGCCATGGGAATTGTATTTTAGCACTATCCATGTTCCCTAATTGGAAAGCAGGATAGTCACGTTGGCCATGTTGGTGGTGATGCTACACAAAGTTCATGCGGGAATTTTTTGCTATGTGAATGAGCTTTTTTTTTTCTTTTAGTGACAACAGGTGCTCCAAGTGGTCCCGGCTCCACCATACTTTGAGGTTTTTTCCAAGCATGGATTTTCCCTCCTGTTTAGATAGTCAAAGGGATAGACCCTTCCCTTTCAAGTAACTCATTACAAAATATATTAGTCAGGATATCACACCCTTGTGTGGCCTGCTGAAGTCACCACTATTCACAGCTGACCTTTGGTGACTTATATGAGACATCTACCTATATGTCACCACAGTCATCCTTCAGTTCTTATTCTCTTCACCTTTTCAAGAACACCTCCATAAGTCAAGCCAACTAGGTCTTGATAGGCAGCATGACTTTGTTTACAGGCAACAGTCAATTTGAGCCTGTAGTCATCAGGTACCCATGGAGTTCCTGATGTGATGCAGTGTTCTCCTCTCTTTCGCCTTCTCCTTCTCTCTCTCCTCTCTCTCTACCCAGCCGGCCATCAGCAGGAGGGTCCCCCTACATGAGCTTGGTCCTGCTCAAGGTTTCTTCCTGTTAAAGGGGAGTTTTTCCTTGCCATTGTTGCTTGTCTGGGGTTAGGCCCTGGGATTCTGGAAAGCGCCTTGAAACAATTTTGATTGTAAAAGACGCTATATAAATAAAGATTGAGATTGATTGAGTTCTAATTTCACTGGGTTTTCTATCTCAATATGTGCTTGGAACCCAAACAGGCAGGCAAAGTCTTCAGTGGTACAGCTTCTCCTTGCACAAAAACAAATTCCCAAGAGGCTTGTCTTGTCTGCCTGGGAATTGTCCATGACCGGAGGGCATTGATAAAGCTTTGTGCACATTGTGGCCAGCTTTGGAGTTCAACCTTGGAGAGACAGGTAAAGTTTGTGGAGAGAGTGCTTGGAAGGGAAACAATAGAACAAATGGAAGCCCTCCTCTATGCCATGAAGGGTCTAGCTTCCTGTGTGTCTCACAGCAAGGACACTCTGTTCAAAGCTGGGAAGACTACATGGAGTTTATTTGACGACTCTCAAAAACAGCTAGCAAAATCAGCCTGCCCATGTTCCCAGGAAGAAAGAACTGTTTACCCACGCAACAACGTCTAGCTATGGACAGAATATATAACTGGATGGAGAGGAAAAGGCTGGTGGAGTCAACCCATTGCTTATGGGGTCATCCCTGGCAACTTATCTGGCTCGATTGCATCACAGTATTGCTGGCCCCACAACCTTGCAGCTGGAGATCATCTACAGGTCACATGGAAGCATGGCTCATTCTGAACTTGGGACAACTATGCCTCCACAGCAGTTCATAATGTTTGTGGACAGAGCTGAGATAAAGATTAGCAACTCAAAATTAGAGACCATGGTGCTCAGACAGAAAAGGGTGGACTGCCCAGTGACATTGTATAGGAGTGACTGCCCCAAGAGGAGGAGTCCAAGTATCTCAGAATCATAAGATTGACAGTTGGATTGGAGCAGCATATGCAGTACTGCCGACACCGAGTTGGTCCGCTGTGGAATAGAGAGCTGAGCCAGGAGGCATGGTTCTCTGTTGACCAGCAAATCTACATTCCAACCCCCTACCAATGGTCATAACATTTGGGTAATGATCGTAAGGACACGATTGAAAATACAAGATGTCAAATGATTTTCCTTCACAGCGTGACTGGGCTCTGCCTTACAGGTAGGGTGAGGTGGTCAGCCGTCCGTAGGGAGGCTCCTGGATACCTCAATGGGGCATGTCCGTGTTTGCGGCATGCCTATGTTGGAGACCCCGGGGCAGACCTAGGATACAGCGGAAAGATCGTATCCCTTGGATGGCCTGAGAACACCATGGAATTCCCATGAGGAGTGGAAGTAGCTGGGAAGAGGAGTGCTTGGCCTTGCCTGTTGAGGCTGCTACCCCAACTACCTGGATAAGCTGCCAGAAGTTGAAGAACAAGACCTTACCCAAACAAATATTGTGTCATAGTCTGTAGCAGGATTTTAGATGCCCGTTTTTACGATCAGAAGAAAAGGTTGCAGCATTTGATCATGGATTCATCAGAATTTCAAATGAAAGCTTAAAAAAATGGCTAGGCTAATTGTTTTTAAAAGTGACCAAAAATCCTACAATAAAAGTTAGCCAGGTTGACTTGAAAGTTTTTTTCAGAAAAGCTGCTGAAAATGGTATTTATGTATAATCAATACTGCAGAAAGTAAGACACAAAAAACAGAACTTGTACTAAACAGAAAAGGTTAATAAAATATATTGGGACCTGGTGAGGTTGTGCGTGTGTGTATTTTAGGTGATATTTTTGGAACTTGCCTCAACGTGTCCAGGTCAAATAAAAACATCACCCAGAGAATCTAAAGATTGTTACATATATCTTCCATGTGACAGTTGGGGACTAGACTACAGCCAGTTTGTAGAAGAATAAAAGCACAGTATGATGGCGTATACACAGTTTTAAGCATAGAATTGATGGCCTCTTATAGTGCCTATATCCAAAAACATGTTATTTGTAGTTTAATTGCTACTTTGTTATTGAGATCCAGATATTTATTCTATGATAGACACAAGTAATGCATAAAATTATTTATAAACAAGAGAATAAGGGCAATATATAAATAAAGCAGTTTTGTGACTTTGGAGTTATTATCACAGGTTTAACACACAAAGAGCAGATATGGATCAAAGCACAACACATTAATTGTGCTATAAGGCTTTGATCCATTAATATATTTTTGTTTAGGTAAGGGAAAAGTATTATATGTTCAATACCAATGCAATAAACTATATGCAATAACGAATAATGGAAAAATTAAGCAGCCTTGTTAACACCAGCTCCAGCCCCTGCCCCATTGAACTGGAGGGTCAGGTATTTACAGAATTAGAAGACACCCCAGTCTCCAACAGATACGTGGTCTTTACAGAGGACCATTTATCAGATAATATATATGACGAGGAAGTTGCAACTTCAGAAGATATTCAGACACAAGTAAAAGGGAGGATTGAGACCATTTCTGTAAACAAGGAGGATAATGAGTCAGGTTCCTACTCTCCTCATTCAGATGGAGGTTTAGGAGAAAAGAACGTTTCTTTAATTATGGATGAACAACTACCTTTAATCTCTTTTTGTTCAGATAGCGATAGTGATTTAGGATTGAATATCAGCCCTTCTGTAGCTGATGAAGAACCACAGGAACCTTCAGTGACTCATGAAAGTCAGGAAGACAAAAAGCCATTTTCAATCCCTCCTCAATCAGAAGGAAATAAGGTCATTTTTGTAGATGAGGAGGATGAAGAACCAGCTTCAATCTCTCCTAGCCCATCTCCATCACGCTCTTATGATTCAGATGGAGATCCAAAAGCAAGTGAGACCATTTCTGTAAACAAGGAGGATAATGAGTCAGGTTCCTACTCTCCTCATTCAGATGGAGGTTTAGGAGAAAAGAACGTTTCTTTAATTATGGATGAACAACTACCTTTAATCTCTTTTTGTTCAGATAGCGATAGTGATTTAGGATTGAATATCAGCCCTTCTGTAGCTGATGAAGAACCACAGGAACCTTCAGTGACTCATGAAAGTCAGGAAGACAAAAAGCCATTTTCAATCCCTCCTCAATCAGAAGGAAATAAGGTCATTTTTGTAGATGAGGAGGATGAAGAACCAGCTTCAATCTCTCCTAGCCCATCTCCATCACGCTCTTATGATTCAGATGGAGATCCAAAAGCAAGTGAGACCATTTCTGTAAACAAGGAGGATAATGAGTCAGGTTCCTACTCTCCTCATTCAGATGGAGGTTTAGGAGAAAAGAACGTTTCTTTAATTAAGGATGAACAACTACCTTTAATCTCTTTTTGTTCAGATAGCGATAGAGATTTAGGATTGAATATCAGCCCTTCTGTAGCTGATGAAGAACCACAGGAACCTTCAGTGACTCATGAAAGTCAGGAAGACAAAGAACCAGCTTCAGTAGGTGAGGAGGACGAAGCCTCAGCTTTAGTCTCTCCTCGATCAGAAGGAAATAAGGTCATTTTTGTAAATGAGGAGGATGAAGAACCAGCTTCAATCTCTCCTAGCCCATCTCCATCACTCTCTTATGATTCAGATGGAGATCCAAAAGCAAGTGAGACCATTTCTGTAAACGAGGAGGATAATGAGTCAGGTTCCTACTCTCCTCATTCAGATGGAGATTTAGGAGATAAGACCGTTTCTTTAATTGAGGATGAAGAACCACCTTTAGTCTCTTTTTGTTCAGACAGAGATTTAGGATGGAATATCAGCCCCTCTGTAGCTGATGAGGAACCACGGGAATATCCAGCCTCTCCTAAACTGTCCTACTATTCAGAAAGAGATTGCACCATTTCTTCATGTGAAGACGAACCACAAGAAAAGATAGAGACGTTCAAACACAAGACATATGTCAAGCTGTTCATACATAAGATCATTTATCAAATTTATGCCAAAGCAAATATGAAACCTCCATGCAGTGATGACCTCATCGCGTACCTCAATGAATACATCTGGGAGAGAGTCAAAGATGAAGATATATGTATCACCGATGACTCATTTAAGAAGATGGACGATAAAATCCAAAAGATCCTGCGCAAAGAGTTAGGCAATCCAAACAAGGTTCTGTTCTTACTCAAGTACTCGGAGGAGCCAGTCGTTGCAGACTGCATGGTCACCATCTTGCGTAAACTCGTCAAGAGGCCATCTAAAAAGAGGAACATTTTCTCCAGGTTTTTCTCAAATAAGGCTCAGAAACTTTGGGAGTTTTTAACATGTTGTATCATCCCTGCTGATGATTGATTACTCGAAGAAATGGTTGCAGTAAGCAACCTGTCGGCAATTTACATGAGGCCACCTATTTAGGGACGAAGCGCCTGTCTACCAGCGTCGGAGAGTTTGGGTGTTTTCTCTGGTCTCCACGGCGCCCAATGGGAGTGGAGAGCGCGCGAGACTTGACCCCTCTGTTGGCTCCGCTCTGGAGCTCTTGGTGCACCCCAGAAGACTGGACGAGTTTTCCCCCACGGTCCAGGAGGACTACCAGTTTGTTTGTTAAAGAAAAACTAGTTTTTGGACTTTTTATCACTGCTTTTTGCCTGCTTTTGGGTCCTGTAAAAACCCCAGCCTTAACACATTTATGTTTTAATTTGATCATTATCTTATCAAAATGTCAAATAAAAATGCCATTTTTGAATTTCTGCACCTGTTTAGGGCTTTCATGTCATTACAAGACCTTTTTTTTAAACTATAGATGTTAATGTTGGAACACATCCCTCATTCATTCATAAACTAGCAGACTAGAGCGTCGCATTGCCATGGGAATTGTATTTTAACACTATCCATGTTCCCTAATTGGAAAGCAGGATAGTCACGTTGGCCATGTTGGTGGTGATGCTACAAAAAAGTTCATGCGGGAATTTTTTGCTATGTGAATGAGGTTTTCTTTTTTTAACAGTGACAACAGTAAGTGGTCCCGGCTCCACCATACTTTGAGGTTTTTTCCAAGCATGGATTTTCCCTCCTGTTTAGATAGTCAAAGGGATAGACCCTTCCCTTTCAAGTAACTCATTACAAAATATTTTAGTCAGGATATCACACCCTTGTGTGGCCTGCTGAAGTCACCACTATTCACAGCTGACCTTTGGTGACTTATATGAGACATCTACCTATATGTCACCACAGTCATCCTTCAGTTCTTATTCTCTTCACCTTTTCAAGAACACCTCCATAAGTCAAGCCAACTAGGTCTTGATAGGCAGCATGACTTTGTTTACAGGCAACAGTCAATTTGAGCCTGTAGTCATCAGGTACCCATGGAGTTCCTGATGTGATGCAGTGTTCTCCTCTCTTTCGCCTTCTCCTTCTCTCTCTCCTCTCTCTCTACCCAGCCGGCCATCAGCAGGAGGGTCCCCCTACATGAGCTTGGTCCTGCTCAAGGTTTCTTCCTGTTAAAGGGGAGTTTTTCCTTGCCATTGTTGCTTGTCTGGGGTTAGGCCCTGGGATTCTGGAAAGCGCCTTGAAACAATTTTGATTGTAAAAGACGCTATATAAATAAAGATTGATTGATTGAGTTCTAATTTCACTGGGTTCTCTATCTCAATATGTGCTTGGAACCCAAACAGGCAGGCAAAGTCTTCAGTGGTACAGCTTCTCCTTGCACAAAAACAAATTCCCAAGAGGCTTGTCTTGTCTGCCTGGGAATTGTCCATGACCGGAGGGCATTGATAAAGCTTTGTGCACATTGTGGCCAGCTTTGGAGTTCAACCTTGGAGAGACAGGTAAAGTTTGTGGAGAGAGTGCTTGGAAGGGAAACAATAGAACAAATGGAAGCCCTCCTCTATGCCATGAAGGCTCATTCTGAACTTGGGACAACTATGCCTCCACAGCAGTTCATAATGTTTGTGGACAGAGCTGAGATAAAGATTAGCAACTCAAAATTAGAGACCGTGGTGCTCAGACAGAAAAGGGTGGACTGCCCAGTGTCATTGTATAGGAGTGACTGCCCCAAGAGGAGGAGTCCAAGTATCTCAGAATCATAAGATTGACAGTTGGATTGGAGCAGCATATGCAGTACTGCGGACACCGAGTTGGTCCGCTGTGGAATAGAGAGCTGAGCCAGGAGGCATGGTTCTCTGTTGACCAGCAAATCTACATTCCAACCCCCTACCAATGGTCATAACATTTGGGTAATGATCGTAAGGACACGATTGAAAATACAAGATGTCAAATGATTTTCCTTCACAGCGTGACTGGGCTCTGCCTTACAGGTAGGGTGAGGTGGTCAGCCGTCCGTAGGGAGGCTCCTGGATACCTCAATGGGGCATGTCCGTGTTTGCGGCATGCCTATGTTGGAGACCCCGGGGCAGACCTAGGATACAGCGGAAAGATCGTATCCCTTGGATGGCCTGAGAACACCATGGAATTCCCATGAGGAGTGGAAGTAGCTGGGAAGAGGAGTGCTTGGCCTTGCCTGTTGAGGCTGCTACCCCAACTACCTGGATAAGCTGCCAGAAGTTGAAGAACAAGACCTTACCCAAACAAATATTGTGTCATAGTCTGTAGCAGGATTTTAGATGCCCGTTTTTACGATCAGAAGAAAAGGTTGCAGCATTTGATCATGGATTCATCAGAATTTCAAATGAAAGCTTAAAAAAATGGCTAGGCTAATTGTTTTTAAAAGTGACCAAAAATCCTACAATAAAAGTTAGCCAGGTTGACTTGAAAGTTTTTTTCAGAAAAGCTGCTGAAAATGGTATTTATGTATAATCAATACTGCAGAAAGTAAGACACAAAAAACAGAACTTGTACTAAACAGAAAAGGTTAATAAAATATATTGGGACCTGGTGAGGTTGTGCGTGTGTGTATTTTAGGTGATATTTTTGGAACTTGCCTCAACGTGTCCAGGTCAAATAAAAACATCACCCAGAGAATCTAAAGATTGTTACATATATCTTCCATGTGACAGTTGGGGACTAGACTACAGCCAGTTTGTAGAAGAATAAAAGCACAGTATGATGGCGTATACACAGTTTTAAGCATAGAATTGATGGCCTCTTATAGTGCCTATATCCAAAAACATGTTATTTGTAGTTTAATTGCTACTTTGTTATTGAGATCCAGATATTTATTCTATGATAGACACAAGTAATGCATAAAATTATTTATAAACAAGAGAATAAGGGCAATATATAAATAAAGCAGTTTTGTGACTTTGGAGTTATTATCACAGGTTTAACACACAAAGAGCAGATATGGATCAAAGCACAACACATTAATTGTGCTATAAGGCTTTGATCCATTAATATATTTTTGTTTAGGTAAGGGAAAAGTATTATATGTTCAATACCAATGCAATAAACGATATGCAATAACGAATAATGGAAAAATTAAGCAGCCTTGTTAACACCAGCTCCAGCCCCTGCCCCATTGAACTGGAGGGTCAGGTATTTACAGAATTAGAAGACACCCCAGTCTCCAACAGATACGTGGTCTTTACAGAGGACCATTTATCAGATAATATATATGACGAGGAAGTTGCAACTTCAGAAGATATTCAGACACAAGTAAAAGGGAGGATTGAGACCATTTCTGTAAACAAGGAGGATAATGAGTCAGGTTCCTACTCTCCTCATTCAGATGGAGGTTTAGGAGAAAAGAACGTTTCTTTAATTATGGATGAACAACTACCTTTAATCTCTTTTTGTTCAGATAGCGATAGTGATTTAGGATTGAATATCAGCCCTTCTGTAGCTGATGAAGAACCACAGGAACCTTCAGTGACTCATGAAAGTCAGGAAGACAAAAAGCCATTTTCAATCCCTCCTCAATCAGAAGGAAATAAGGTCATTTTTGTAGATGAGGAGGATGAAGAACCAGCTTCAATCTCTCCTAGCCCATCTCCATCACGCTCTTATGATTCAGATGGAGATCCAAAAGCAAGTGAGACCATTTCTGTAAACAAGGAGGATAATGAGTCAGGTTCCTACTCTCCGCATTCAGATGGAGGTTTAGGAGAAAAGAACGTTTCTTTAATTATGGATGAACAACTACCTTTAATCTCTTTTTGTTCAGATAGCGATAGAGATTTAGGATTGAATATCAGCCCTTCTGTAGCTGATGAAGAACCACAGGAACCTTCAGTGACTCATGAAAGTCAGGAAGACAAAGAACCAGCTTCAGTAGGTGAGGAGGACGAAGCCTCAGCTTTAGTCTCTCCTCGATCAGAAGGAAATAAGGTCATTTTTGTAAATGAGGAGGATGAAGAACCAGCTTCAATCTCTCCTAGCCCATCTCCATCACTCTCTTATGATTCAGATGGAGATCCAAAAGCAAGTGAGACCATTTCTGTAAACGAGGAGGATAATGAGTCAGGTTCCTACTCTCCTCATTCAGATGGAGATTTAGGAGATAAGACCGTTTCTTTAATTGAGGATGAAGAACCACCTTTAGTCTCTTTTTGTTCAGACAGAGATTTAGGATGGAATATCAGCCCCTCTGTAGCTGATGAGGAACCACGGGAATATCCAGCCTCTCCTAAACTGTCCTACTATTCAGAAAGAGATTGCACCATTTCTTCATGTGAAGACGAACCACAAGAAAAGATAGAGACGTTCAAACACAAGACATATGTCAAGCTGTTCATACATAAGATCATTTATCAAATTTATGCCAAAGCAAATATGAAACCTCCATGCAGTGATGACCTCATCGCGTACCTCAATGAATACATCTGGGAGAGAGTCAAAGATGAAGATATATGTATCACCGATGACTCATTTAAGAAGATGGACGATAAAATCCAAAAGATCCTGCGCAAAGAGTTAGGCAATCCAAACAAGGTTCTGTTCTTACTCAAGTACTCGGAGGAGCCAGTCGTTGCAGACTGCATGGTCACCATCTTGCGTAAACTCGTCAAGAGGCCATCTAAAAAGAGGAACATTTTCTCCAGGTTTTTCTCAAATAAGGCTCAGAAACTTTGGGAGTTTTTAACATGTTGTATCATCCCTGCTGATGATTGATTACTCGAAGAAATGGTTGCAGTAAGCAACCTGTCGGCAATTTACATGAGGCCACCTATTTAGGGACGAAGCGCCTGTCTACCAGCGTCGGAGAGTTTGGGTGTTTTCTCTGGTCTCCACGGCGCCCAATGGGAGTGGAGAGCGCGCGAGACTTGACCCCTCTGTTGGCTCCGCTCTGGAGCTCTTGGTGCACCCCAGAAGACTGGACGAGTTTTCCCCCACGGTCCAGGAGGACTACCAGTTTGTTTGTTAAAGAAAAACTAGTTTTTGGACTTTTTATCACTGCTTTTTGCCTGCTTTTGGGTCCTGTAAAAACCCCAGCCTTAACACATTTATGTTTTAATTTGATCATTATCTTATCAAAATGTCAAATAAAAATGCCATTTTTGAATTTCTGCACCTGTTTAGGGCTTTCATGTCATTACAAGACCTTTTTTTTAAACTATAGATGTTAATGTTGGAACACATCCCTCATTCATTCATAAACTAGCAGACTAGAGCGTCGCATTGCCATGGGAATTGTATTTTAACACTATCCATGTTCCCTAATTGGAAAGCAGGATAGTCACGTTGGCCATGTTGGTGGTGATGCTACACAAAGTTCATGCGGGAATTTTTTGCTATGTGAATGAGGTTTTCTTTTTTTTACAGTGACAACAGGTGCTCCAAGTGGTCCCGGCTCCACCATACTTTGAGGTTTTTTCCAAGCATGGATTTTCCCTCCTGTTTAGATAGTCAAAGGGATAGACCCTTCCCTTTCAAGTAACTCATTACAAAATATTTTAGTCAGGATATCACACCCTTGTGTGGCCTGCTGAAGTCACCACTATTCACAGCTGACCTTTGGTGACTTATATGAGACATCTACCTATATGTCACCACAGTCATCCTTCAGTTCTTATTCTCTTCACCTTTTCAAGAACACCTCCATAAGTCAAGCCAACTAGGTCTTGATAGGCAGCATGACTTTGTTTACAGGCAACAGTCAATTTGAGCCTGTAGTCATCAGGTACCCATGGAGTTCCTGATGTGATGCAGTGTTCTCCTCTCTTTCGCCTTCTCCTTCTCTCTCTCCTCTCTCTCTACCCAGCCGGCCATCAGCAGGAGGGTCCCCCTACATGAGCTTGGTCCTGCTCAAGGTTTCTTCCTGTTAAAGGGGAGTTTTTCCTTGCCATTGTTGCTTGTCTGGGGTTAGGCCCTGGGATTCTGGAAAGCGCCTTGAAACAATTTTGATTGTAAAAGACGCTATATAAATAAAGATTGATTGATTGAGTTCTAATTTCACTGGGTTCTCTATCTCAATATGTGCTTGGAACCCAAACAGGCAGGCAAAGTCTTCAGTGGTACAGCTTCTCCTTGCACAAAAACAAATTCCCAAGAGGCTTGTCTTGTCTGCCTGGGAATTGTCCATGACCGGAGGGCATTGATAAAGCTTTGTGCACATTGTGGCGTGGCCAGCTTTGGAGTTCAACCTTGGAGAGACAGGTAAAGTTTGTGGAGAGAGTGCTTGGAAGGGAAACAATAGAACAAATGGAAGCCCTCCTCTATGCCATGAAGGCTCATTCTGAACTTGGGACAACTATGCCTCCACAGCAGTTCATAATGTTTGTGGACAGAGCTGAGATAAAGATTAGCAACTCAAAATTAGAGACCAGTGGTGCTCAGACAGAAAAGGGTGGACTGCCCAGTGTCATTGTATAGGAGTGACTGCCCCAAGAGGAGGAGTCCAAGTATCTCAGAATCATAAGATTGACAGTTGGATTGGAGCAGCATATGCAGTACTGCCGACACCGAGTTGGTCCGCTGTGGAATAGAGAGCTGAGCCAGGAGGCATGGTTCTCTGTTGACCAGCAAATCTACATTCCAACCCCCTACCAATGGTCATAACATTTGGGTAATGATCGTAAGGACACGATTGAAAATACAAGATGTCAAATGATTTTCCTTCACAGCGTGACTGGGCTCTGCCTTACAGGTAGGGTGAGGTGGTCAGCCGTCCGTAGGGAGGCTCCTGGATACCTCAATGGGGCATGTCCGTGTTTGCGGCATGCCTATGTTGGAGACCCCGGGGCAGACCTAGGATACAGCGGAAAGATCGTATCCCTTGGATGGCCTGAGAACACCATGGAATTCCCATGAGGAGTGGAAGTAGCTGGGAAGAGGAGTGCTTGGCCTTGCCTGTTGAGGCTGCTACCCCAACTACCTGGATAAGCTGCCAGAAGTTGAAGAACAAGACCTTACCCAAACAAATATTGTGTCATAGTCTGTAGCAGGATTTTAGATGCCCGTTTTTACGATCAGAAGAAAAGGTTGCAGCATTTGATCATGGATTCATCAGAATTTCAAATGAAAGCTTAAAAAAATGGCTAGGCTAATTGTTTTTAAAAGTGACCAAAAATCCTACAATAAAAGTTAGCCAGGTTGACTTGAAAGTTTTTTTCAGAAAAGCTGCTGAAAATGGTATTTATGTATAATCAATACTGCAGAAAGTAAGACACAAAAAACAGAACTTGTACTAAACAGAAAAGGTTAATAAAATATATTGGGACCTGGTGAGGTTGTGCGTGTGTGTATTTTAGGTGATATTTTTGGAACTTGCCTCAACGTGTCCAGGTCAAATAAAAACATCACCCAGAGAATCTAAAGATTGTTACATATATCTTCCATGTGACAGTTGGGGACTAGACTACAGCCAGTTTGTAGAAGAATAAAAGCACAGTATGATGGCGTATACACAGTTTTAAGCATAGAATTGATGGCCTCTTATAGTGCCTATATC
Organism: Takifugu rubripes; assembly: GCF_901000725.2. Classification (NCBI taxonomy): domain Eukaryota; kingdom Metazoa; phylum Chordata; class Actinopteri; order Tetraodontiformes; family Tetraodontidae; genus Takifugu; species Takifugu rubripes. The sequence goes on from NC_042285.1 coordinate 2,346,160, forward strand.
CAAAAACATGTTATTTGTAGTTTAATTGCTACTTTGTTATTGAGATCCAGATATTTATTCTATGATAGACACAAGTAATGCATAAAATTATTTATAAACAAGAGAATAAGGGCAATATATAAATAAAGCAGTTTTGTGACTTTGGAGTTATTATCACAGGTTTAACACACAAAGAGCAGATATGGATCAAAGCACAACACATTAATTGTGCTATAAGGCTTTGATCCATTAATATATTTTTGTTTAGGTAAGGGAAAAGTATTATATGTTCAATACCAATGCAATAAACTATATGCAATAACGAATAATGGAAAAATTAAGCAGCCTTGTTAACACCAGCTCCAGCCCCTGCCCCATTGAACTGGAGGGTCAGGTATTTACAGAATTAGAAGACACCCCAGTCTCCAACAGATACGTGGTCTTTACAGAGGACCATTTATCAGATAATATATATGACGAGGAAGTTGCAACTTCAGAAGATATTCAGACACAAGTAAAAGGGAGGATTGAGACCATTTCTGTAAACAAGGAGGATAATGAGTCAGGTTCCTACTCTCCTCATTCAGATGGAGGTTTAGGAGAAAAGAACGTTTCTTTAATTATGGATGAACAACTACCTTTAATCTCTTTTTGTTCAGATAGCGATAGTGATTTAGGATTGAATATCAGCCCTTCTGTAGCTGATGAAGAACCACAGGAACCTTCAGTGACTCATGAAAGTCAGGAAGACAAAAAGCCATTTTCAATCCCTCCTCAATCAGAAGGAAATAAGGTCATTTTTGTAGATGAGGAGGATGAAGAACCAGCTTCAATCTCTCCTAGCCCATCTCCATCACGCTCTTATGATTCAGATGGAGATCCAAAAGCAAGTGAGACCATTTCTGTAAACAAGGAGGATAATGAGTCAGGTTCCTACTCTCCTCATTCAGATGGAGGTTTAGGAGAAAAGAACGTTTCTTTAATTAAGGATGAACAACTACCTTTAATCTCTTTTTGTTCAGATAGCGATAGAGATTTAGGATTGAATATCAGCCCTTCTGTAGCTGATGAAGAACCACAGGAACCTTCAGTGACTCATGAAAGTCAGGAAGACAAAGAACCAGCTTCAGTAGGTGAGGAGGACGAAGCCTCAGCTTTAGTCTCTCCTCGATCAGAAGGAAATAAGGTCATTTTTGTAAATGAGGAGGATGAAGAACCAGCTTCAATCTCTCCTAGCCCATCTCCATCACTCTCTTATGATTCAGATGGAGATCCAAAAGCAAGTGAGACCATTTCTGTAAACGAGGAGGATAATGAGTCAGGTTCCTACTCTCCTCATTCAGATGGAGATTTAGGAGATAAGACCGTTTCTTTAATTGAGGATGAAGAACCACCTTTAGTCTCTTTTTGTTCAGACAGAGATTTAGGATGGAATATCAGCCCCTCTGTAGCTGATGAGGAACCACGGGAATATCCAGCCTCTCCTAAACTGTCCTACTATTCAGAAAGAGATTGCACCATTTCTTCATGTGAAGACGAACCACAAGAAAAGATAGAGACGTTCAAACACAAGACATATGTCAAGCTGTTCATACATAAGATCATTTATCAAATTTATGCCAAAGCAAATATGAAACCTCCATGCAGTGATGACCTCATCGCGTACCTCAATGAATACATCTGGGAGAGAGTCAAAGATGAAGATATATGTATCACCGATGACTCATTTAAGAAGATGGACGATAAAATCCAAAAGATCCTGCGCAAAGAGTTAGGCAATCCAAACAAGGTTCTGTTCTTACTCAAGTACTCGGAGGAGCCAGTCGTTGCAGACTGCATGGTCACCATCTTGCGTAAACTCGTCAAGAGGCCATCTAAAAAGAGGAACATTTTCTCCAGGTTTTTCTCAAATAAGGCTCAGAAACTTTGGGAGTTTTTAACATGTTGTATCATCCCTGCTGATGATTGATTACTCGAAGAAATGGTTGCAGTAAGCAACCTGTCGGCAATTTACATGAGGCCACCTATTTAGGGACGAAGCGCCTGTCTACCAGCGTCGGAGAGTTTGGGTGTTTTCTCTGGTCTCCACGGCGCCCAATGGGAGTGGAGAGCGCGCGAGACTTGACCCCTCTGTTGGCTCCGCTCTGGAGCTCTTGGTGCACCCCAGAAGACTGGACGAGTTTTCCCCCACGGTCCAGGAGGACTACCAGTTTGTTTGTTAAAGAAAAACTAGTTTTTGGACTTTTTATCACTGCTTTTTGCCTGCTTTTGGGTCCTGTAAAAACCCCAGCCTTAACACATTTATGTTTTAATTTGATCATTATCTTATCAAAATGTCAAATAAAAATGCCATTTTTGAATTTCTGCACCTGTTTAGGGCTTTCATGTCATTACAAGACCTTTTTTTTAAACTATAGATGTTAATGTTGGAACACATCCCTCATTCATTCATAAACTAGCAGACTAGAGCGTCGCATTGCCATGGGAATTGTATTTTAACACTATCCATGTTCCCTAATTGGAAAGCAGGATAGTCACGTTGGCCATGTTGGTGGTGATGCTACAAAAAAGTTCATGCGGGAATTTTTTGCTATGTGAATGAGGTTTTCTTTTTTTAACAGTGACAACAGTAAGTGGTCCCGGCTCCACCATACTTTGAGGTTTTTTCCAAGCATGGATTTTCCCTCCTGTTTAGATAGTCAAAGGGATAGACCCTTCCCTTTCAAGTAACTCATTACAAAATATTTTAGTCAGGATATCACACCCTTGTGTGGCCTGCTGAAGTCACCACTATTCACAGCTGACCTTTGGTGACTTATATGAGACATCTACCTATATGTCACCACAGTCATCCTTCAGTTCTTATTCTCTTCACCTTTTCAAGAACACCTCCATAAGTCAAGCCAACTAGGTCTTGATAGGCAGCATGACTTTGTTTACAGGCAACAGTCAATTTGAGCCTGTAGTCATCAGGTACCCATGGAGTTCCTGATGTGATGCAGTGTTCTCCTCTCTTTCGCCTTCTCCTTCTCTCTCTCCTCTCTCTCTACCCAGCCGGCCATCAGCAGGAGGGTCCCCCTACATGAGCTTGGTCCTGCTCAAGGTTTCTTCCTGTTAAAGGGGAGTTTTTCCTTGCCATTGTTGCTTGTCTGGGGTTAGGCCCTGGGATTCTGGAAAGCGCCTTGAAACAATTTTGATTGTAAAAGACGCTATATAAATAAAGATTGATTGATTGAGATTGATTGAGTTCTAATTTCACTGGGTTCTCTATCTCAATATGTGCTTGGAACCCAAACAGGCAGGCAAAGTCTTCAGTGGTACAGCTTCTCCTTGCACAAAAACAAATTCCCAAGAGGCTTGTCTTGTCTGCCTGGGAATTGTCCATGACCGGAGGGCATTGATAAAGCTTTGTGCACATTGTGGCCAGCTTTGGAGTTCAACCTTGGAGAGACAGGTAAAGTTTGTGGAGAGAGTGCTTGGAAGGGAAACAATAGAACAAATGGAAGCCCTCCTCTATGCCATGAAGGCTCATTCTGAACTTGGGACAACTATGCCTCCACAGCAGTTCATAATGTTTGTGGACAGAGCTGAGATAAAGATTAGCAACTCAAAATTAGAGACCGTGGTGCTCAGACAGAAAAGGGTGGACTGCCCAGTGTCATTGTATAGGAGTGACTGCCCCAAGAGGAGGAGTCCAAGTATCTCAGAATCATAAGATTGACAGTTGGATTGGAGCAGCATATGCAGTACTGCCGACACCGAGTTGGTCCGCTGTGGAATAGAGAGCTGAGCCAGGAGGCATGGTTCTCTGTTGACCAGCAAATCTACATTCCAACCCCCTACCAATGGTCATAACATTTGGGTAATGATCGTAAGGACACGATTGAAAATACAAGATGTCAAATGATTTTCCTTCACAGCGTGACTGGGCTCTGCCTTACAGGTAGGGTGAGGTGGTCAGCCGTCCGTAGGGAGGCTCCTGGATACCTCAATGGGGCATGTCCGTGTTTGCGGCATGCCTATGTTGGAGACCCCGGGGCAGACCTAGGATACAGCGGAAAGATCGTATCCCTTGGATGGCCTGAGAACACCATGGAATTCCCATGAGGAGTGGAAGTAGCTGGGAAGAGGAGTGCTTGGCCTTGCCTGTTGAGGCTGCTACCCCAACTACCTGGATAAGCTGCCAGAAGTTGAAGAACAAGACCTTACCCAAACAAATATTGTGTCATAGTCTGTAGCAGGATTTTAGATGCCCGTTTTTACGATCAGAAGAAAAGGTTGCAGCATTTGATCATGGATTCATCAGAATTTCAAATGAAAGCTTAAAAAAATGGCTAGGCTAATTGTTTTTAAAAGTGACCAAAAATCCTACAATAAAAGTTAGCCAGGTTGACTTGAAAGTTTTTTTCAGAAAAGCTGCTGAAAATGGTATTTATGTATAATCAATACTGCAGAAAGTAAGACACAAAAAACAGAACTTGTACTAAACAGAAAAGGTTAATAAAATATATTGGGACCTGGTGAGGTTGTGCGTGTGTGTATTTTAGGTGATATTTTTGGAACTTGCCTCAACGTGTCCAGGTCAAATAAAAACATCACCCAGAGAATCTAAAGATTGTTACATATATCTTCCATGTGACAGTTGGGGACTAGACTACAGCCAGTTTGTAGAAGAATAAAAGCACAGTATGATGGCGTATACACAGTTTTAAGCATAGAATTGATGGCCTCTTATAGTGCCTATATCCAAAAACATGTTATTTGTAGTTTAATTGCTACTTTGTTATTGAGATCCAGATATTTATTCTATGATAGACACAAGTAATGCATAAAATTATTTATAAACAAGAGAATAAGGGCAATATATAAATAAAGCAGTTTTGTGACTTTGGAGTTATTATCACAGGTTTAACACACAAAGAGCAGATATGGATCAAAGCACAACACATTAATTGTGCTATAAGGCTTTGATCCATTAATATATTTTTGTTTAGGTAAGGGAAAAGTATTATATGTTCAATACCAATGCAATAAACGATATGCAATAACGAATAATGGAAAAATTAAGCAGCCTTGTTAACACCAGCTCCAGCCCCTGCCCCATTGAACTGGAGGGTCAGGTATTTACAGAATTAGAAGACACCCCAGTCTCCAACAGATACGTGGTCTTTACAGAGGACCATTTATCAGATAATATATATGACGAGGAAGTTGCAACTTCAGAAGATATTCAGACACAAGTAAAAGGGAGGATTGAGACCATTTCTGTAAACAAGGAGGATAATGAGTCAGGTTCCTACTCTCCTCATTCAGATGGAGGTTTAGGAGAAAAGAACGTTTCTTTAATTATGGATGAACAACTACCTTTAATCTCTTTTTGTTCAGATAGCGATAGTGATTTAGGATTGAATATCAGCCCTTCTGTAGCTGATGAAGAACCACAGGAACCTTCAGTGACTCATGAAAGTCAGGAAGACAAAAAGCCATTTTCAATCCCTCCTCAATCAGAAGGAAATAAGGTCATTTTTGTAGATGAGGAGGATGAAGAACCAGCTTCAATCTCTCCTAGCCCATCTCCATCACGCTCTTATGATTCAGATGGAGATCCAAAAGCAAGTGAGACCATTTCTGTAAACAAGGAGGATAATGAGTCAGGTTCCTACTCTCCTCATTCAGATGGAGGTTTAGGAGAAAAGAACGTTTCTTTAATTAAGGATGAACAACTACCTTTAATCTCTTTTTGTTCAGATAGCGATAGAGATTTAGGATTGAATATCAGCCCTTCTGTAGCTGATGAAGAACCACAGGAACCTTCAGTGACTCATGAAAGTCAGGAAGACAAAGAACCAGCTTCAGTAGGTGAGGAGGACGAAGCCTCAGCTTTAGTCTCTCCTCGATCAGAAGGAAATAAGGTCATTTTTGTAAATGAGGAGGATGAAGAACCAGCTTCAATCTCTCCTAGCCCATCTCCATCACTCTCTTATGATTCAGATGGAGATCCAAAAGCAAGTGAGACCATTTCTGTAAACGAGGAGGATAATGAGTCAGGTTCCTACTCTCCTCATTCAGATGGAGATTTAGGAGATAAGACCGTTTCTTTAATTGAGGATGAAGAACCACCTTTAGTCTCTTTTTGTTCAGACAGAGATTTAGGATGGAATATCAGCCCCTCTGTAGCTGATGAGGAACCACGGGAATATCCAGCCTCTCCTAAACTGTCCTACTATTCAGAAAGAGATTGCACCATTTCTTCATGTGAAGACGAACCACAAGAAAAGATAGAGACGTTCAAACACAAGACATATGTCAAGCTGTTCATACATAAGATCATTTATCAAATTTATGCCAAAGCAAATATGAAACCTCCATGCAGTGATGACCTCATCGCGTACCTCAATGAATACATCTGGGAGAGAGTCAAAGATGAAGATATATGTATCACCGATGACTCATTTAAGAAGATGGACGATAAAATCCAAAAGATCCTGCGCAAAGAGTTAGGCAATCCAAACAAGGTTCTGTTCTTACTCAAGTACTCGGAGGAGCCAGTCGTTGCAGACTGCATGGTCACCATCTTGCGTAAACTCGTCAAGAGGCCATCTAAAAAGAGGAACATTTTCTCCAGGTTTTTCTCAAATAAGGCTCAGAAACTTTGGGAGTTTTTAACATGTTGTATCATCCCTGCTGATGATTGATTACTCGAAGAAATGGTTGCAGTAAGCAACCTGTCGGCAATTTACATGAGGCCACCTATTTAGGGACGAAGCGCCTGTCTACCAGCGTCGGAGAGTTTGGGTGTTTTCTCTGGTCTCCACGGCGCCCAATGGGAGTGGAGAGCGCGCGAGACTTGACCCCTCTGTTGGCTCCGCTCTGGAGCTCTTGGTGCACCCCAGAAGACTGGACGAGTTTTCCCCCACGGTCCAGGAGGACTACCAGTTTGTTTGTTAAAGAAAAACTAGTTTTTGGACTTTTTATCACTGCTTTTTGCCTGCTTTTGGGTCCTGTAAAAACCCCAGCCTTAACACATTTATGTTTTAATTTGATCATTATCTTATCAAAATGTCAAATAAAAATGCCATTTTTGAATTTCTGCACCTGTTTAGGGCTTTCATGTCATTACAAGACCTTTTTTTTAAACTATAGATGTTAATGTTGGAACACATCCCTCATTCATTCATAAACTAGCAGACTAGAGCGTCGCATTGCCATGGGAATTGTATTTTAACACTATCCATGTTCCCTAATTGGAAAGCAGGATAGTCACGTTGGCCATGTTGGTGGTGATGCTACAAAAAAGTTCATGCGGGAATTTTTTGCTATGTGAATGAGGTTTTCTTTTTTTTACAGTGACAACAGGTGCTCCAAGTGGTCCCGGCTCCACCATACTTTGAGGTTTTTTCCAAGCATGGATTTTCCCTCCTGTTTAGATAGTCAAAGGGATAGACCCTTCCCTTTCAAGTAACTCATTACAAAATATTTTAGTCAGGATATCACACCCTTGTGTGGCCTGCTGAAGTCACCACTATTCACAGCTGACCTTTGGTGACTTATATGAGACATCTACCTATATGTCACCACAGTCATCCTTCAGTTCTTATTCTCTTCACCTTTTCAAGAACACCTCCATAAGTCAAGCCAACTAGGTCTTGATAGGCAGCATGACTTTGTTTACAGGCAACAGTCAATTTGAGCCTGTAGTCATCAGGTACCCATGGAGTTCCTGATGTGATGCAGTGTTCTCCTCTCTTTCGCCCTCTCCTTCTCTCTCTCCTCTCTCTCTACCCAGCCGGCCATCAGCAGGAGGGTCCCCCTACATGAGCTTGGTCCTGCTCAAGGTTTCTTCCTGTTAAAGGGGAGTTTTTCCTTGCCATTGTTGCTTGTCTGGGGTTAGGCCCTGGGATTCTGGAAAGCGCCTTGAAACAATTTTGATTGTAAAAGACGCTATATAAATAAAGATTGATTGATTGAGATTGATTGAGTTCTAATTTCACTGGGTTCTCTATCTCAATATGTGCTTGGAACCCAAACAGGCAGGCAAAGTCTTCAGTGGTACAGCTTCTCCTTGCACAAAAACAAATTCCCAAGAGGCTTGTCTTGTCTGCCTGGGAATTGTCCATGACCGGAGGGCATTGATAAAGCTTTGTGCACATTGTGGCCAGCTTTGGAGTTCAACCTTGGAGAGACAGGTAAAGTTTGTGGAGAGAGTGCTTGGAAGGGAAACAATAGAACAAATGGAAGCCCTCCTCTATGCCATGAAGGCTCATTCTGAACTTGGGACAACTATGCCTCCACAGCAGTTCATAATGTTTGTGGACAGAGCTGAGATAAAGATTAGCAACTCAAAATTAGAGACCATGGTGCTCAGACAGAAAAGGGTGGACTGCCCAGTGTCATTGTATAGGAGTGACTGCCCCAAGAGGAGGAGTCCAAGTATCTCAGAATCATAAGATTGACAGTTGGATTGGAGCAGCATATGCAGTACTGCCGACACCGAGTTGGTCCGCTGTGGAATAGAGAGCTGAGCCAGGAGGCATGGTTCTCTGTTGACCAGCAAATCTACATTCCAACCCCCTACCAATGGTCATAACATTTGGGTAATGATCGTAAGGACACGATTGAAAATACAAGATGTCAAATGATTTTCCTTCACAGCGTGACTGGGCTCTGCCTTACAGGTAGGGTGAGGTGGTCAGCCGTCCGTAGGGAGGCTCCTGGATACCTCAATGGGGCATGTCCGTGTTTGCGGCATGCCTATGTTGGAGACCCCGGGGCAGACCTAGGATACAGCGGAAAGATCGTATCCCTTGGATGGCCTGAGAACACCATGGAATTCCCATGAGGAGTGGAAGTAGCTGGGAAGAGGAGTGCTTGGCCTTGCCTGTTGAGGCTGCTACCCCAACTACCTGGATAAGCTGCCAGAAGTTGAAGAACAAGACCTTACCCAAACAAATATTGTGTCATAGTCTGTAGCAGGATTTTAGATGCCCGTTTTTACGATCAGAAGAAAAGGTTGCAGCATTTGATCATGGATTCATCAGAATTTCAAATGAAAGCTTAAAAAAATGGCTAGGCTAATTGTTTTTAAAAGTGACCAAAAATCCTACAATAAAAGTTAGCCAGATTGACTTGAAAGTTTTTTTCAGAAAAGCTGCTGAAAATGGTATTTATGTATAATCAATACTGCAGAAAGTAAGACACAAAAAACAGAACTTGTACTAAACAGAAAAGGTTAATAAAATATATTGGGACCTGGTGAGGTTGTGCGTGTGTGTATTTTAGGTGATATTTTTGGAACTTGCCTCAACGTGTCCAGGTCAAATAAAAACATCACCCAGAGAATCTAAAGATTGTTACATATATCTTCCATGTGACAGTTGGGGACTAGACTACAGCCAGTTTGTAGAAGAATAAAAGCACAGTATGATGGCGTATACACAGTTTTAAGCATAGAATTGATGGCCTCTTATAGTGCCTATATCCAAAAACATGTTATTTGTAGTTTAATTGCTACTTTGTTATTGAGATCCAGATATTTATTCTATGATAGACACAAGTAATGCATAAAATTATTTATAAACAAGAGAATAAGGGCAATATATAAATAAAGCAGTTTTGTGACTTTGGAGTTATTATCACAGGTTTAACACACAAATAGCAGATATGGATCAAAGCACAACACATTAATTGTGCTATAAGGCTTTGATCCATTAATATATTTTTGTTTAGGTAAGGGAAAAGTATTATATGTTCAATACCAATGCAATAAACTATATGCAATAACGAATAATGGAAAAATTAAGCAGCCTTGTTAACACCAGCTCCAGCCCCTGCCCCATTGAACTGGAGGGTCAGGTATTTACAGAATTAGAAGACACCCCAGTCTCCAACAGATACGTGGTCTTTACAGAGGGCCATTTATCAGATAATATATATGACGAGGAAGTTGCAACTTCAGAAGATATTCAGACACAAGTAAAAGGGAGGATTGAGACCATTTCTGTAAACAAGGAGGATAATGAGTCAGGTTCCTACTCTCCTCATTCAGATGGAGGTTTAGGAGAAAAGAACGTTTCTTTAATTATGGATGAACAACTACCTTTAATCTCTTTTTGTTCAGATAGCGATAGTGATTTAGGATTGAATATCAGCCCTTCTGTAGCTGATGAAGAACCACAGGAACCTTCAGTGACTCATGAAAGTCAGGAAGACAAAAAGCCATTTTCAATCCCTCCTCAATCAGAAGGAAATAAGGTCATTTTTGTAGATGAGGAGGATGAAGAACCAGCTTCAATCTCTCCTAGCCCATCTCCATCAAGCCCTTATGATTCAGATGGAGATCCAAAAGCAAGTGAGACCATTTCTGTAAACAAGGAGGATAATGAGTCAGGTTCCTACTCTCCTCATTCAGATGGAGGTTTAGGAGAAAAGACCGTTTCTTTAATTGAGGATGAACAACTACCTTTAGTCTCTTTTTGTTCAGATAGCGATAGAGATTTAGAATTGAATATCAGCCCTTCTGTAGCTGATGAAGAACCACAGGAACCTTCAGTGACTCATGAAAGTCAGGAAGACAAAGAACCAGCTTCAGTAGGTGAGGAGGACGAAGACTCAGCTTTAGTCTCTCCTCGATCAGAAGGAAATAAGGTCATTTTTGTAGATGAGGAGGACGAAGAACCAGCTTCAATCTCTCCTAGCCCATCTCCATCACTCTCTTATGATTCAGATGGAGATCCAAAAGCAAGTGAGACCATTTCTGAAAACGAGGAGGATAATGAGTCAGGTTCCTACTCTCCTCATTCAGATGGAGATTTAGGAGATAAGACCGTTTCTTTAATTGAGGATGAAGAACCACCTTTAGTCTCTTTTTGTTCAGATAGAGATTTAGGATGGAATATCAGCCCCTCTGTAGCTGATGAGGAACCACGGGAATATCCAGCCTCTCCTAAACTGTCCTACTATTCAGAAAGAGATTGCACCATTTCTTCATGTGAAGACGAACCACAAGAAAAGATAGAGACGTTCAAACACAAGACATATGTCAAGCTGTTCATACATAAGATCATTTATCAAATTTATGCCAAAGCAAATATGAAACCTCCATGCAGTGATGACCTCATCGCGTACCTCAATGAATATATCTGGGAGAGAGTCAAAGATGAAGATATATGTATCACCGATGACTCATTTAAGAAGATGGACGATAAAATCCAAAAGATCCTGCGCAAAGAGTTAGGCAATCCAAACAAGGTTCTGTTCTTACTCAAGTACTCGGAGGAGCCAGTCGTTGCAGACTGCATGGTCACCATCTTGCGTAAACTCGTCAAGAGGCCATCTAAAAAGAGGAACATTTTCTCCAGGTTTTTCTCAAATAAGGCTCAGAAACTTTGGGAGTTTTTAACATGTTGTATCATCCCTGCTGATGATTGATTACTCGAAGAAATGGTTGCAGTAAGCAACCTGTCGGCAATTTACATGAGGCCACCTATTTAGGGACGAAGCGCCTGTCTACCAGCGTCGGAGAGTTTGGGTGTTTTCTCTGGTCTCCACGGCGCCCAATGGGAGTGGAGAGCGCGCGAGACTTGACCCCTCTGTTGGCTCCGCTCTGGAGCTCTTGGTGCACCCCAGAAGACTGGACGAGTTTTCCCCCACGGTCCAGGAGGACTACCAGTTTGTTTGTTAAAGAAAAACTAGTTTTTGGACTTTTTATCACTGCTTTTTGCCTGCTTTTGGGTCCTGTAAAAACCCCAGCCTTAACACATTTATGTTTTAATTTGATCATTATCTTATCAAAATGTCAAATAAAAATGCCATTTTTGAATTTCTGCACCTGTTTAGGGCTTTCATGTCATTACAAGACCTTTTTTTTAAACTATAGATGTTAATGTTGGAACACATCCCTCATTCATTCATAAACTAGCAGACTAGAGCGTCGCATTGCCATGGGAATTGTATTTTAGCACTATCCATGTTCCCTAATTGGAAAGCAGGATAGTCACGTTGGCCATGTTGGTGGTGATGCTACAAAAAAGTTCATGCAGGAATTTTTTGCTATGTGAATGAGGTTTTCTTTTTTTTTACAGTGACAACAGTAAGTGGTCCCGGCTCCACCATACTTTGAGGTTTTTTCCAAGCATGGATTTTCCCTCCTGTTTAGATAGTCAAAGGGATAGACCCTTCACTTTCAAGTAACTCATTACAAAATATTTTAGTCAGGATATCACACCCTTGTGTGGCCTGCTGAAGTCACCACTATTCACAGCTGACCTTTGGTGACTTATATGAGACATCTACCTATATGTCACCACAGTCATCCTTCAGTTCTTATTCTCTTCACCTTTTCAAGAACACCTCCATAAGTCAAGCCAACTAGGTCTTGATAGGCAGCATGACTTTGTTTACAGGCAACAGTCAATTTGAGCCTGTAGTCATCAGGTACCCATGGAGTTCCTGATGTGATGCAGTGTTCTCCTCTCTTTCGCCCTCTCCTTCTCTCTCTCCTCTCTCTCTACCCAGCCGGCCATCAGCAGGAGGGTCCCCCTACATGAGCTTGGTCCTGCTCAAGGTTTCTTCCTGTTAAAGGGGAGTTTTTCCTTGCCATTGTTGCTTGTCTGGGGTTAGGCCCTGGGATTCTGGAAAGCGCCTTGAAACAATTTTGATTGTAAAAGACGCTATATAAATAAAGATTGATTGATTGAGATTGATTGAGTTCTAATTTCACTGGGTTCTCTATCTCAATATGTGCTTGGAACCCAAACAGGCAGGCAAAGTCTTCAGTGGTACAGCTTCTCCTTGCACAAAAACAAATTCCCAAGAGGCTTGTCTTGTCTGCCTGGGAATTGTCCATGACCGGAGGGCATTGATAAAGCTTTGTGCACATTGTGGCCAGCTTTGGAGTTCAACCTTGGAGAGACAGGTAAAGTTTGTGGAGAGAGTGCTTGGAAGGGAAACAATAGAACAAATGGAAGCCCTCCTCTATGCCATGAAGGCTCATTCTGAACTTGGGACAACTATGCCTCCACAGCAGTTCATAATGTTTGTGGACAGAGCTGAGATAAAGATTAGCAACTCAAAATTAGAGACCATGGTGCTCAGACAGAAAAGGGTGGACTGCCCAGTGTCATTGTATAGGAGTGACTGCCCCAAGAGGAGGAGTCCAAGTATCTCAGAATCATAAGATTGACAGTTGGATTGGAGCAGCATATGCAGTACTGCCGACACCGAGTTGGTCCGCTGTGGAATAGAGAGCTGAGCCAGGAGGCATGGTTCTCTGTTGACCAGCAAATCTACATTCCAACCCCCTACCAATGGTCATAACATTTGGGTAATGATCGTAAGGACACGATTGAAAATACAAGATGTCAAATGATTTTCCTTCACAGCGTGACTGGGCTCTGCCTTACAGGTAGGGTGAGGTGGTCAGCCGTCCGTAGGGAGGCTCCTGGATACCTCAATGGGGCATGTCCGTGTTTGCGGCATGCCTATGTTGGAGACCCCGGGGCAGACCTAGGATACAGCGGAAAGATCGTATCCCTTGGATGGCCTGAGAACACCATGGAATTCCCATGAGGAGTGGAAGTAGCTGGGAAGAGGAGTGCTTGGCCTTGCCTGTTGAGGCTGCTACCCCAACTACCTGGATAAGCTGCCAGAAGTTGAAGAACAAGACCTTACCCAAACAAATATTGTGTCATAGTCTGTAGCAGGATTTTAGATGCCCGTTTTTACGATCAGAAGAAAAGGTTGCAGCATTTGATCATGGATTCACCAGAATTTCAAATGAAAGCTTAAAAAAATGGCTAGGCTAATTGTTTTTAAAAGTGACCAAAAATCCTACAATAAAAGTTAGCCAGATTGACTTGAAAGTTTTTTTCAGAAAAGCTGCTGAAAATGGTATTTATGTATAATCAATACTGCAGAAAGTAAGACACAAAAAACAGAACTTGTACTAAACAGAAAAGGTTAATAAAATATATTGGGACCTGGTGAGGTTGTGCGTGTGTGTATTTTAGGTGATATTTTTGGAACTTGCCTCAATGTGTCCAGGTCAAATAAAAACATCACCCAGAGAATCTAAAGATTGTTACATATATCTTCCATGTGACAGTTGGGGACTAGACTACAGCCAGTTTGTAGAAGAATAAAAGCACAGTATGATGGCGTATACACAGTTTTAAGCATAGAATTGATGGCCTCTTATAGTGCCTATATCCAAAAACATGTTATTTGTAGTTTAATTGCTACTTTGTTATTGAGATCCAGATATTTATTCTATGATAGACACAAGTAATGCATAAAATTATTTATAAACAAGAGAATAAGGGCAATATATAAATAAAGCAGTTTTGTGACTTTGGAGTTATTATCACAGGTTTAACACACAAATAGCAGATATGGATCAAAGCACAACACATTAATTGTGCTATAAGGCTTTGATCCATTAATATATTTTTGTTTAGGTAAGGGAAAAGTATTATATGTTCAATACCAATGCAATAAACTATATGCAATAACGAATAATGGAAAAATTAAGCAGCCTTGTTAACACCAGCTCCAGCCCCTGCCCCATTGAACTGGAGGGTCAGGTATTTACAGAATTAGAAGACACCCCAGTCTCCAACAGATACGTGGTCTTTACAGAGGACCATTTATCAGATAATATATATGACGAGGAAGTTGCAACTTCAGAAGATATTCAGACACAAGTAAAAGGGAGGATTGAGACCATTTCTGTAAACAAGGAGGATAATGAGTCAGGTTCCTACTCTCCTCATTCAGATGGAGGTTTAGGAGAAAAGAACGTTTCTTTAATTATGGATGAACAACTACCTTTAATCTCTTTTTGTTCAGATAGCGATAGTGATTTAGGATTGAATATCAGCCCTTCTGTAGCTGATGAAGAACCACAGGAACCTTCAGTGACTCATGAAAGTCAGGAAGACAAAAAGCCATTTTCAATCCCTCCTCAATCAGAAGGAAATAAGGTCATTTTTGTAGATGAGGAGGATGAAGAACCAGCTTCAATCTCTCCTAGCCCATCTCCATCAAGCCCTTATGATTCAGATGGAGATCCAAAAGCAAGTGAGACCATTTCTGTAAACAAGGAGGATAATGAGTCAGGTTCCTACTCTCCTCATTCAGATGGAGGTTTAGGAGAAAAGACCGTTTCTTTAATTGAGGATGAACAACTACCTTTAATCTCTTTTTGTTCAGATAGCGATAGAGATTTAGAATTGAATATCAGCCCTTCTGTAGCTGATGAAGAACCACAGGAACCTTCAGTGACTCATGAAAGTCAGGAAGACAAAGAACCAGCTTCAGTAGGTGAGGAGGACGAAGACTCAGCTTTAGTCTCTCCTCGATCAGAAGGAAATAAGGTCATTTTTGTAGATGAGGAGGACGAAGAACCAGCTTCAATCTCTCCTAGCCCATCTCCATCACTCTCTTATGATTCAGATGGAGATCCAAAAGCAAGTGAGACCATTTCTGAAAACGAGGAGGATAATGAGTCAGGTTCCTACTCTCCTCATTCAGATGGAGATTTAGGAGATAAGACCGTTTCTTTAATTGAGGATGAAGAACCACCTTTAGTCTCTTTTTGTTCAGATAGAGATTTAGGATGGAATATCAGCCCCTCTGTAGCTGATGAGGAACCACGGGAATATCCAGCCTCTCCTAAACTGTCCTACTATTCAGAAAGAGATTGCACCATTTCTTCATGTGAAGACGAACTACAAGAAAAGATAGAGACGTTCAAACACAAGACATATGTCAAGCTGTTCATACATAAGATCATTTATCAAATTTATGCCAAAGCAAATATGAAACCTCCATGCAGTGATGACCTCATCGCGTACCTCAATGAATACATCTGGGAGAGAGTCAAAGATGAAGATATATGTATCACCGATGACTCATTTAAGAAGATGGACGACAAAATCCAAAAGATCCTGCGCAAAGAGTTAGGCAATCCAAACAAGGTTCTGTTCTTACTCAAGTACTCGGAGGAGCCAGTCGTTGCAGACTGCATGGTCACCATCTTGCGTAAACTCGTCAAGAGGCCATCTAAAAAGAGGAACATTTTCTCCAGGTTTTTCTCAAATAAGGCTCAGAAACTTTGGGAGTTTTTAACATGTTGTATCATCCCTGCTGATGATTGATTACTAGAAGAAATGGTTGCGGTAAGCAACCTGTCGGCAATTTACATCAGGCCACCTATTTAGGGACGAAGTGCCTGTCTACCAGCGTCGGAGAGTTTGGGTGTTTTCTCTGGTCTCCACGGCGCCCAATGGGAGTGGAGAGCGCACAAGACTTGAAGCTATAGCCATAAAATTTCATTTTTCTGTTTTGTGTATGTGTTCCTACTTACATGTACATTTCGTGTACATCAACAGTTGCTACCTGAGTATTGTTCCAATTCAAGTACCCTAACCGCCCATTTTATCAAGTACGCGTCAGACCTGATTTGTGTGGACTTGGGACAGCTATGTATCCCACAATGCCTTTCACCACGACCATCAAGAGCCGCAGCAGCGGCAGAAAGTACGATTCACTTTATCAAGTGTAATTCTGCTAAAATCGTTTTCACTATCACTCATATTGATCAGCTGCACCTCGATATTGGATTCATGGATTTGGCGATAGAAGGACTGCTCCTTCTGCTCCTCCTGCTGCTGCATTATAAACTGCTTTGAGACTTGTGTCTAATGGGATGTCTTTGGTTTACCAGCCTGTGTTTGCAAATAAAAACCAGTAAAACAGATGAAGTGTCCTACATTGTAAAGGGGGAGGGTCTTCATGGGCTTGTACTGCTTCAGGGGGTCCATTTTGTACAGGTGACGGTCAGTGATGAGCACAGCTCGGTCCTCCGCCCTATGGAAACGGTTGATCTGACAAACACAAAGCTCGACTTTAGGCACTTCATCCAAAACCCTAGCAACGCCGGCTGCGTGCCAGATGGATGATTTCTAAGTCTTCTCACCTTGCGGACATTGCAGGAGAACAGAACCCGCATGAATTTGTCTTTCCGCTGCAGCTCACTGGTAATTAGCGCAAACGATGCAGCCGTGTCGGGGCTGTCGCGCTTCTGCTGACACAAGAGTTAAGTCTATGTCACCGACTCTTGCATGCAACACTTGACAAACAGACAAACAATGAGCTCCACCATCTCTCACACCTACCAGGTAGTTTCCTTCCCAAGTCCTCTGGAGACCCATGTCGGCTCTCTGGCCCTTCAGGGCTTCCAGACTGGCGACCTTTGCCCTCACCTGCAGGGTCTCCTCTGGAGTCAGGCCTTTGATTAGCGTCCAAGCCCACCACCTGGGGGAAGATGCGTTCAAAGACACAGAAAGAGGGGAAGAAAAAAACGGTTAGAAGAAAAATCGACTTTTCTTCGTCTGCAGAGTGAGTTCAGCCGGGATCGCGGCAGCCCTCAGCTGCGCCGCGCTGACCTTTCCCTCACACATGCCGACAGCCAACATGATGTTTCAGGAAAGCTTTTCTCTCTTTCTGCCTTCAGCTTCAAAGGAGGAGGAGCAACGGGAACAGACATTGGGATGAAAGGCAGAGATGAGTCTTTGACGGCGGAAGGAAAATCAATACGCAGCGCGATCCCGAGGCAAAAGGAAACACGCGTGAGCCGCTCCGAACAGACTCGTCCGGATAGAAAATAACACCGGAGAATGTGCGATTTCCCCCTTTCCGACAGATCCGCTCTTGGAATTTCAAATGCTGAAATAAAGCCTGACAAGGTTTTCGACCGGGTACCTGCTGTAGATGCTTCGGAGCGCCTCTTCGAACTTGCGCAGGACTTTAGGGGGTGTGGGCCACTTCACCTGCCTGCCGTAGTCCTTCATGGAGCGCACGTTTCTGAAGCGCCTGTTGACCTCGCGGATGTAGGACTTGACCTTATAGCATCTGTAGGCCCGCAGGATGACGAGTGCTGCCCTCATCCGCCTGTAACGCATTCTGGCTAACGTGCCTCGCCACACCTGCAGACACAGCACGCCAAGGTAGACGTTCACATATCTGGATTTAAAAAGACAATCACGTGTTTATGATACGGCTTTGAAACAAGCGACTCTCTGTAGCCGATGTGAAATCTTCCTCACCCCTCCGCCACAGAGTCCCCCCCCCTCCGTGTGTGCTCAGGCGTTACACTGACTAACTTCATCACTGATCTCAGTTAAGATGCCGCACTACATGGAGGCCACATGGTACGTGGGTCTTTGCCAGATCGTCAACGGTTTGAGCTACAAAGCGCTAATTAAATCAGGAATCTGCGAAGCTGCAGGAGACAAAAACCAGAAAGAAACATCTTGCGGCCTGATGGTAAGTGTCTGCCCCCTCTTCTGAGCCTCATTACAGCGTGTGACAGGTGGAAAGTGGCGAGAACTAAGAGTGATGACGAGTCCAACCACCATCCAAACACCATAAACACCATTCCCCCCTCCCCCGGTGATGACGCCAGCAAGCTGATGAAGACGACACTCGAGGGAAGGCAGATAAATCAGGCCAATAACAAGGGCCCCGACTGCCTGCCCCCTCACTCTGCTGGCCAATAAAGACATCTGATCATTCTTTAAGAGACTCTGCCATCATGGGGGGGTTGGGGGGGTGCCCACATCCTGCTCTGGGGGCCGGGATTTACGATCTGATCAAAGCCAGCCTGGGGATCTGGGACAGATTGGCTTTTTATTTGTGGGCGTGGTGGTGCATGCTGGTTAAATACACCAGGCGTGACGCACAGAGGCAACTGATGGGCCTTCAGGACAAGCAGGGGAGGGGGTCGCTACGCTCCGCTATTTGATATAGTCGACGTTCATCGGGAGATGAGAGAATCGTGACACCGCCGCGATGGAAAGATCTGAGGCTGCAGCTCTGATGAAACAGCCGTTTAACAAGCTGCGGCGTTAGCAAGTTTAAAAGAACCGTACGGGAACTTTCACATTGTTTCATCATCGGAACAAACGGCTGGAATAATTTCAGACGCGGAAAGAGGGACAGGACCGTCGGCTCACCTGACACTTCCCACGTCCTCTGGGGGTTTCCGGCGACAGGCTCGATGCTCTCGGAGGGAGGCAGAATCGAGAGAGCGTGGCACAATTTAGAGTGGTGGGAATGTTCTTTGGCCGCAGGCTGTCACAGGGAGACGCCAGGCCAGGGGAAGGGGCAGGCGGCCATTATCATAAGTCAATAGCGTGCTCTAGCAAGCAGCGCTCTCCCACCTCTAAGCCACGACGATTCTCCTCAGGTCACGCTAACGTTTTAATCTCTGCGCTAACGTAGCATGCGTAAACTGCACAGGCGGATCCAGAACAGCACAATCTAATTAAAAAGGGTGCTATTGGAGGGTAAATTGAACGGCTTTGAATGGTTCATCCATCAACTACATGGGACAGGAGGGAATAGATTGGTAGAGTATTGCTGGTTGTCAGCAGTTCCAGCTCTGAAGGACACGGCTTCAGTAAAACAGCACCAATCCAGCTAAAAATAAAAAGAAGAGATGGGAACAGAAATACAGCATTGTTGAGTCTGGTCCCGTTCAAGGTTTCTTCCTGTTCAAGGGAGGTCTTGTTTTTCTTTCTTCATTTTTATAGAAAACTGAGATAAATTGACCTATAGGGCAGATAAACTTTGGACGGTTTCCATGGAAACAGATTTGATTTTCGCCCGGTTTTGTAAAGGGAAGGATATTTTTACAGATGGCAGAGAAACACGCAAAAGGCCAGCTGCATTGTACCGCTCGCATTTGTAAAGTGATTATCAAAGGTCAGGACACAAATATCGAGGAGTCACAGGATCAGTGCTAATATTAGCCAACAAGAGACATCCCAGCTTCACTGCTACCGTGGAAAAAACTGAAAACAGCCAAAGCGTCCTTCAGCGGTTAGCCTCAACCAGGATAGACGGGGAGGGGGGGGGGAGATCCCCCGTCACCGCTGCTGCTCTGACAAGCGGCGACAGTTAAGGCGATGTGGATGACTGAGCCTGAGTTTATGAAATATTCATTATAACAGAGGGAAGGAGGGGGTGCAATGTATAATTTATGAAATCTGTATTTATATGTTAGACTGGGGGCAGATTTTGTCAAAGCTATGAAGAACGTGTCTGCCTGACTGGAGAGCCCCTCCCACCACCAGCCACAGGCCCCGCCTCCTCACTCTATGGGAGGTAATCATTTAAAGGTTTAAAGTGCTGAGCTGCACCAACGATCGAATGTGGGGACACAAAGGCTTCGGTTCTCTATCGCCCCCTGATGGGAGCAGGAAGCAAACCTACAGCAACATGTTAGCATTACATCTATTAGTGTCAATGATGGCAGTTCCCAGGAACATGCTAACAGGAATTAGCATTGTGATCACATTGGAACAACGGAACAGAACAAGCTCATGGCTGAGGACTGTTGGTTAGATCGGCTCAGCAGTTGCTGCAACTACGGCAACCCGACCGAACCTGGAGGGTTAAGAGGTGCGCAGGTTGGCAGCGCCGCCTGGCAGCTGCCGATATAGGGAAGAGGAGCGGACTCAGGGGAAGAGGAGCAGACTCAGACTGTCTTTTAAGATGGCGTCATAGATGCGTAAAGAGACACGTTTTTGTCCTTTAGGGCGTTTGAGCCGAGCGATGCGACATCGTCTGATCCGCTGCTCTGCCGGCTTTGTGGCGGTGGAAAATCCGCCTCTCCTCAAGGAATTCCCCCGGGAATGAATGGACGCTGATCCTGGAAGTAAGAGGCAGGATTCTCCCTAGGGAAAAGGGGAAGGACCCCCCCCCCCCCCCTTCCTGAGGGTCATGGATCAATCCCAAGGTCATCAGTCAGCAGAGCCTATTTATGCTGGACCAGAGATCCACGAAGTGAAGGAATCTGACGTCTTTACAGTGACGTCAAAGAAAATACGTGACAAAGCGACGCCGCGGCAGCAGCTCGGCGCCAGGCTAAACGCTACCTGGTCGGATTCTGACCTTCTGGAGGAAGAGGACGATTCTCTGGACCATCTCGGCCCGCTGCTCCTCCAGGCTGAACAGGGTGCGCGGCGTGCGGACGAAGACCTTGGTCTTGCCGTAGGCCACGTCGTGGTCAAATCCACAGCCCTGCAGGAGCCTCTTGACCGCGTCCTTATCTGACCCCAGGTCGTGATTGGGCCAGGTGAACTCTGAGATCATCTTATACCTGCAGGAGGAAGCGAAAGCCATGCTATTCATTTCTGTTGCTAACAGTGTCGCTGAGGTGGTTGGAGTGATTAAAGGTGAGAAACAACGAGCGCTCATCGACAAGGCCATAAAAGGGGGAATCTGTTATTAGATGAACAATCAATGCGGCCGCTGGGTGTCAGGTCCGTTCATTCTTTGGACCTTTTTTATGTGGGGAAACTGCAGAGCACCGTCTTAATGACTCAACAGGCGCGGGCTTCAGCTCCCGGTGTGGCGCCTGGAAACCACATCGTTTAATACGTGATAAAGGGGATTAATTATTGCGGCGCACCTGCAGCCCGCCCAGTGGTGGTTAGGGGTAATTTTACATCCCGAAAAGTCCTTCCAGGGCGATAATTACTATGAAATATGAGACCTGTGAGGCTTTTATGCCCTTTCCTCCTCAGTCATGATGTCAGAGAAACAGCAGTATAACAATAGTGACTTAAAGAGGATCAGGAGGCCACGCCCACCGCCGGTGCCTGTGGTTTTACTGCATTGAAAACTGTATTTAAAACAATGATAAAAGGCGTAACTCTACTGTTAAATCTGGGAGGCGCTACCTCTGCAGGAAGCGGGGGTACGTCTGTCTGTAGGCGAAGCCGGCGCGCCGCACTCGGACGTTCTCCAGCAGCCCGAGATACTCCACCTGATGGCGGCAGCGCTCCTCCTCAAACAGCAGCGGGGACTTGACGTCGTTGGGCTTGACGCAGCGGACGTAGTAGGGTTCCTGCAGAGGGCGGCAGGGCGTTAACAACGGCGGCGGGAGCCTTGAGGCGTGGCGGCCGACTCCTCACCTTGCTGGCCAGGTTCTCCACCAGCGAGATCATGGAGTTCTTGAAGAGCGTCGCCGCCGTCAGAGGTCGTTTGGTGACCTCGGTGATGCTCAGCTTGCCCTCGGGCCACATGACCTTCAGCACAGGGTTCGAACTGGAGGCAGGAGAAACCCAACGGAGCAGAAGTCAAATGTGTGAGTGACAGGAAGTGGCTGAACTCCATGTTTACGTTTAAGTTAAGAGCCGGACTGAGGTCGTCAGTAGTCGGAGGTGTTTTTGTTTTAAGTGTGTGTCACCTGTTGTACAAGAGTCTCTTGAAATCCTGGAACAGAGTGTCTTTGTTCTTGTCGATGAAGCCCACCACCGAGTACCTGTGGAAACAGCAACGCCGCTTAGCCGTGCGCTACTTCCTGTCAGGTAAAAAGAGCTAGCTAAATGCTAGTTCTGGGGTGCCGGTCCCTTTCTACTGGTGCCGCCATGATTCTACAGGATTGAACTATTAATTAATTAAACTTTCATAACTGCCACTGATGTGTTGATTTTATAATAAAATTCACAACATGTGGCTAGCTAGCTATCTTAATGGAGCCTCCTCCTCACATGTTCTTTGATCGCTTCCCAGCATTAAAACATCTTTTTTTTTAAAAACATAACACCAAATCCTCATCAGGCATTCTTTCATTAGCCAACAATGTCAAAGCCAAAGCTAACGTGAATACAAAAGGCCACAGCGTGTTTAAATGGCAGCTGTCTAAATATAGCTCTGCAGGCAAATATACACATTAATGTGTTCAGTTAGCGGCTAAGTGCTTCACTCTAAAAGAGGCTCAAGGATCAATCCTGCCTCCCCCAGGGGAGGGGAGGCGGGGGGGGGGGGGGAGGCACTCAGCCCTCACAAATTAACTCTCTGTGTCTCCATCACATCATTTGGAGAGTTTTCAAGTGTAATTGATGAATTTAAATGGCGTTTAAACCCTTTATCGCGTTAACAGTGGTGCACTTTTGGAATTCCTAACTAGCAACAACGTCGGGGTACTCAGACGGTTCAACTCAGACGGGTTCTGTTTTATTTAAGAATCTGAAAAGATTCTTTCTTCATGAATATGTAAAAATGTACAGGTGTGAAAATGGAGGGAGCGCTCCTGGTGCATGAATGAGGATACTCACACCACGTCACCGGCGTAGTGCCTGAGCCGGAAGTCTCGGTCAAACTCCAAACTCTTGTCTGTGGGCGAGAGCTGCAGAGACACGACACGTTACCCAGAATGCACCAGCACCCTCTCTCATCAAGACCATCTCTGATGAACAGACTGTCAAGAGCCGCAAGGACTCGTGAACCCACAGGTGGATCAACATGATCAGCATCCAAACAGGTGTTACTACATTCACAGAGCATCCCAGAGGACTACTGGGCCTCTCCTCTGCTCTTCCTCCTCCTCCTCTGCTCTTCCTCTTCCTCTCCTCTGCTCTCCTATGCTCTTCCTCTCCTCTTCCTCTCCTCTTCCTCCTCCTCCTCTCCTCTGCTCTTCCTCCTCCTCCCCTCTTATCCTCCTCTGCTCTTCCTCCTCCTCCCCTGTCCTCTTTCTCCTCCTCTCCTCTTCCTTTTCTCTGCTCTTCCTCTCCTCCTCTGCTCTTCCTCCTCCTCCCCTCTTATCCTCCTCTACTCTTCTCCTCCTCCCCTCTCCTCTTTCTCCTCCTCTCCTCTTCCTTTTCTCTGCTCTTCCTCTCCTCCTCTGCTCTTCCTTTTCTCTGCTCTTCCTTTTCCTCTGCTCTTCCTTTTCCTCTGCTCTTCCTCTCCTCCTCTGCTCTTCCTTTTCCTCTGCTCTTCCTCTCCTCCTCTGCTCTTCCTTTTCTCTGCTCTTCCTTTTCCTCTGCTCTTCCTTTTCCTCTGCTCTTCCTCTCCTCCTCTGCTCTTCCTCTCCTCCTCTGCTCTTCCTTTTCTCCTCCTTTAAGCTTCTGATACAGAAACAACAGGAACATCAGACTGAAACTGATCTTAGGGAATTAAGGATAAAGTGGGGATGAAGACAGCCGAGGAGGAGGAGGAGGAGGAGGAGGAGGTATGTAGGTTAGTCAGCAGAGAGAAGCCTGAATGGAAGTGAAGCCAGGCCTGTCACATCCTGGCAGCAGCCTCTGAGGACGTCTCCAGGCTCCTCACAGCCAGGAGAACCACGTGATCTTTGCTCCTTATAAACAAACATCAGACGACTTCAAGAAGACCAATTAAGCCTTAATTATCCCAGACCTGCTGGCTGATAAGAGTCTGGAGGAGGAGCAGGGCTGACTGCACCACTGGTTCTGACTGGTTTACTGCTGGACTCACAACCCGTGGATCAGTGTGGACCAACAGCCCAGCTAAGCACCCTGACAGCACAGGTGGGCCTGACTGGGTCTGAGAGCAGAAGCATCAGAATAAAGCTTCTAAACTTCTACCTGTCGGCTATTTCTGTCTGCAGAGTCTCTGAGCAGCAGTGACTGAATCACACACACACACACACACACACACACACACACACACACACACACACACGGTGAAAAATGGCTCCTGTTGATAGAAAACAGTAAAGAAAATAAAACCCTCACAGAAGCAGATTTAGACCAGCAAGCTGTATAAATCAATCGGCTCCGATTCCTGTTTAAGTTCTCTGATCAAAGCCGGAACGAGACTGAATTCCTCCAGGAAATCACACAACTGTTTATTTTCCCAACACTCCGGAGCCTCCGAGGTGTCTGCCGTCACATTTTCCTCAGCATGGAATTAAAGCGAATCGTCTGCGTTTAAATACTGAGCTCCATGGTCCCATTTTAACACGTTTGTGTTTGGTGGGAGCCAACGGGGAGATTATGTCCTCTCCTAACCTGGACAAACTGTGCGATTAGCCTTAGCGGCAGGGCTGGAACGCCGACATGTGTTCACACGTGTGGAAGAGCACTCCCGCGTGTAAACGCACGGATGATCAGGACGTCGCACCTGTGCGCGCCACGTGCCGCCATTACAGGAAGGAAGTGATCAATGAAGAGGAAGCATCCTTGAGATTAAGTTAAACCTCATCAATTTCCTGACATTTCGGTCCCGGCGCCTCATCTCCTTCCATTCGTGTCCCGCATCATGCGTGGTGGACGGCGCCGACAGCAGGAGCAAGAACACGTGAGCGCCAGCAGGTGTGTGAGAACATCAGCACAGATCAGGTTACAGGTCCCAGCACGTGCTGAACGCTACCGATCTGACGTCTTTGACCCCCCAACCGCTGCCCCTCCAGAATTCCTTTTGCACTTTTACTCAAATAATGACTGAAATACACCGGAGTGCGTCTGTCGCCCCCTGGTGGTCGGCCTCTGTTACTAAAGCCAAACGGACACAAATAAAGTTCTATCAGTATTTCATTTCCTGTCTCTGATGGCGATCATAATGACACCCAAACCATGTTTTTTTCCCTGTCGAATAATAATAAATAATAATAAAATATCAAAACAATTGTCAGGGCGACTAAAAAACGATTGCAGGTGAGCAATATGTGCTCAATGCGTGGTATGAATTCATTTCAGCGCAATAATGCGACACGGAATCTGCCCCCATCTGCATCCTGGAGACGTGTAAAACATCAGCTCACCCGTCTGCCTGCTCACCAAAGCAGCGCCTTCCAAACTCCACAGGAGTGCTGTTATCAGTGACCGCCAGGGGGCGCCATACCGCACCATTTTATTGGATACGGTAGCTTTGGGGGCCATTTGGGACCATCAATCACACTCAAAATGAGTCATCCCAGTTTTATGTCATAGCTTCTTAATTTATGCAGGTTTAGGCGTAATACTAATTAAACTTTTCACTGTAATGGTGAAATTACACGTCGGGGTTATTAAATCGTGTCTGACTGATTATGGCTCGTACTCTGAGAACGTACGCAAGGTTGAAGGAAGTAACGTGAAGCCGGTGACGCACACGTGTCCTCATAAATACCAATAACCTGGAATTTGGGTCTAAGTGATGGCTGAAAGTTGCAGGATGAGGCTGTAAAAGACAATATTTCTACTAATACTGACACTAATGAGAAACTAATGTGAATTAAACATTTAATTCTGTATTTATCTGTGTCTGTCTGGCTGAAGACAGGTGGAAATGCCCTTAAATCCTCTAATACTGAATTAACCGTGTAATAAATCACTTGAGGGAGAAAAACACCAAAAGCCATGTTAGCCTTTCCACCTCTTCATTTGATGCTCGTCGCCCATTTTTCCGCACAAAATTCCCCTGAGATCAACTAAAGCCACCACAATATGCTTCTTGAGAAAACCCACTGATGTTGATGTTGCCTGGCAACAGAACTCCAGACCTACACGAGCTAGAGAGAAGATATCTGGCCAGTATTGATTGAATTCAGCAGCCACAACTGGATCACTTAAAGTATGAGGAGCAGCTCAGATGCAGGAGCCTCATCACCTCAGAGACGTCGACGGTCAAGGAATTGTGATTTTGTGGACTTTTTTTTTCGCTCATACCTCCTCATTTTGATCTAAACGCCCCCTCTCCTTGCATTGCTTTTCTGTTTCTCTCCTGTAATAAATGTGTGAAAACGCTCCTCTTGCCTCCAACATGCAACTCTGCCCTTCCATTGGCTGACAGTGACGTCACTGCTCAAAGTGTCGAGTCAGATTGGTAAATGGCGCCCCCTGGCGGTCACAGCGGGGACTGGTCGATTACCACCCGTCTAATACGTAGATAGCGGAGATAGCGCCATCTGGTGGCCACCTCACATTACTACAGTCGTATCCTATTTTACATACCTGAGATGCATACAATCACTCTAAAATATCAGTAATTATTAATGACAGCAGGCCAAGATCATGTAATTTAGCACATTTTCACAGAATAATCAATTAATCAATTTTACTAAATGAAAGAATATATTAAATAAAAGTAGACATCGAAAACAAACCGTCAGGAATTCATTCAGCTCAGAATTTTAGAATTGCATTTGGCTCAAACATGAAAATTCCTTTTTGTATATAAGTGTTCTGGTCCAAAAATGTACAAATTTCCCTTTTAAAATGATAATTCTGATGCCTATTTGTGACCCCTACCTTGCGGCTGGAGAAGTGGGCGTGTTTGGCCAGTTTTCCGTTGAGTCCCTGGAGGAAAACCTCATCTGTGACTTTACCAACGTTCATACAGGCTTCGTCCAGCACAGAGAAGATGCCTTTATGCTGCTGCTCCACCAGA
Source organism: Takifugu rubripes (assembly GCF_901000725.2). Classification (NCBI taxonomy): domain Eukaryota; kingdom Metazoa; phylum Chordata; class Actinopteri; order Tetraodontiformes; family Tetraodontidae; genus Takifugu; species Takifugu rubripes. Next base: position 2,373,316 of record NC_042285.1, read on the forward strand.
TCCACGATGATCTGGTTATTGAAGTAGTCGATCTACAGCCCGAACACACAGACACACAGATGAGCACGAGCCAGAAATCACATCGTTACAGGGAGATCCTATAAGCGGATCAGGAGGACAAAAGCATCACTATTAAAAGAATATTCAGTGTACAAGTCAGCATGGTCATGAAGCTGCAGTGACCTTGACCTTTAACCCCTAATCAGTTCATCTCTGAGCCCGAGCCTGTGTGCCCAGTATCAAACAATCCCCTCCAGTTAATCCTTTAATCCCAGCTGATGTTTGTGCTAAATTAAATCACAAGGTTGTGATGATGATGATGATGACCTTTAACCTTTAAAACCAAAGAAAAATGCCTGGCCAAAGCGAAAATGAATGCAGCAGGAACCAAAAAGTGCCGCCTACGTGTTTCCAGGGGATTCCTTCTCGCTGGTACTCTTCCTGTTCCTGCTTCAGAACCAGCTGGATGAAGAGCTGCTGCAGCTTCTCGTTGCAGTAGTTGATGCAGAACTGCTCGAAGCTGCGGGAGAGCGCCGCGTCACCATCGGAACTTCTCGCCAAGAGGCGTTAAAAAGGTGCGAGCCGGCGCCGATCCAAACCTGTTGTTCTGGAAAATCTCAAAGCCGTAAATGTCCAGCACGCCGATGACCGTGTTCTTCCCGTGGACCCTGGCGTCGTAGTTCTTCACCTCGATGATGTCATTGATGCGTCCCACGATCCAGCAGAAGAGACGCTCGTACATGGCCTGAGGACGAGGAGGACACCAGTGAAGGAGGGTTCTGCTCCGCCCACGCACAGGTCAAAGGTCACCTTCTTTAGCCCCTGACCTTGGCCAGAGCGTCCCGCCCGTAGCTGGCCTCCTGCTCGGTGTGCTGCTTCTCGATGACGTCGCGGCCCGTCGCCACCGTGCGGTAGAGCAGAGCCTTCTCCACGTTCTCCTCCTTGGTGGACAGCAGCTCCCTCATCACCGACACCAACTTTTTGTTCTCTATCAAGGTCGTGTCGCCGTCAACACCAAAGGTCAGATTCCCCTGAAAGTATTCCGATAGTGAGGAAGGGCCGGATTATTGTTAAAGAGCTATGAAAATGATCCGCAATTCCTTAAGGAGATGACTCATGTCCATGTGCTTCCTGTGCTTTTGCTATGCTAATATGCTAATATTGCTGCTTGTCTATGATCTGACTGGGAACACTGGGAGGAACTGGACTGGAGTCGCTCCTGTTGAACATTACCAGATGCAGGATGGTGGCCAGGATCTTATAAACGGTCTGGATCTCGTCCCCCGTGAAGCCGATCACTTTCATGGCGTCGGCCACAGCTCTGAACTCCGCCCCGTCGTTGATGGACGACTGGAGGGGGGACAGAAGACGGAGGGCGTGACACAAACGTGGCTCCGGAAGGCCGCTGCCATTACAGCCAGCACCAGGGACACACACACACACACACACACACACACACACACACACACACACACACACACACACACACACACACACACACACTACCTTCATCTGGCCTCCAACTCTGATGTAGCTGTAGGCAGTCGGGTCCTTCTGGATGTGAAGAGAACGTAGCAGAGAATCGGGAGCTCCTTTGAGCAGCTAGACAGGAACACACACACACACACACGCACACACACACACGCACACACACACACACACACACACACACAATGGTCACATTAACAACATCCAGTCTCTCAGAAACACCAAACAGAAACAACAAAACCCCGTTGCTCTGGACTATCGACCAACGGCGGTCGGCTGTTGCCGTGGTGATGCTTAACGCCGACTGTGCTTATCGCTCGTCAGGAGCTGAAAACAAGCCGCGCCGAGACGGGGAAACAAAACCTGTTTGCGTGAAACGCACCGAGGATAACGTGGAAGAACCCGCTGTTCCCATGGAAACGCACCAGGGCGGCGAGATCGTACTTACCTGGTAGAAGGAATGAAAGCTCCTCTCTCCGTTCTGCTGGAAAATCACCCTGGACTGATACAAAAACAGGATTTCAGTGAGAACCCTCTTTCAGGAACGCGAAGGGGGTCGGGCTGGCGTCACATGACCTGATCCGGATCGGGCTGTGGTTACCTTCTCCAGCAGGTAGTTGCTGATGTGGCCTCCGATCGGATCCCCCTTGAAGTCAAAGTTGATGTCCATGTATTTGCCAAAGCGGCTGGAGTTGTCGTTGCGGTTGGTCTTGGCGTTCCCGAAGGCCTCCAGGACGCAGTTGGATTTAAGCAGCATGTTTTTGACTCTGAGGAGGGAACATGAGGGAAAAGGTCAAGACCCGGCGATGAAATAAATGAGCAATTTTGGCCTCAAATGTCTCTAAAATCATATTAACAGCGGTCAGATCTTGATTTCAAACCCGAAACCAGGTTTATCTCCTGGTGTCCAGGTCACAGAATGTGTTATTTTATGGAGCGTGCACGTGGTGGTCGACCTCGGCGGCTCACCTTTCGACCTCGGCCCTCTGGTTGGGATTGGTGATAGCAGCAATATACTGCATGATGTACTTGCTGGCTTCAGTCTTTCCTGCTCCACTTTCCCCTGAAAAGTAAATATTGACATTAGGACTCGTGTTAAAATCTAAAATCTGCATTATTTCTGAAGCCAGTGCAGAAAATCTGTATTTTAGGACACACGGATGGAGCCACAATGGATTTAACGCAGTTCCTCGTCTGACCAGCGGGGGGCGCTTCACCGCCGTCACCGCAGTAATAAATCTGCTCTATATGCTACTGAAATAATATAACCTGAAATTCTCTGTCTTTATATTCATCTATAACTACGAAACGTGATATCTGAGTTTGACTAGGCGTATTCTTCTGTCCAGAGGGTGGGGCGGGGGCTTCCCGTGTCACCTGAGATGACGATACAGGTGTCCTTGTTCCTCCTCTTCATGGCTTTGTAGGCAGCGTCGGCGATGGCGAAGAGGTGCGGCGGCCTCTCGTACAGCTCCCTGCCTTTGTACAGCTCCACGGTGTCGCGGCTGTAGATGTTCATGGCACGGTAGGGGTTGACGGACACCACCACCTCCCCGATGTAGGTGTAGATTCTCCCCTTCTCGAACCTGAGCAGATGGGGCAGAAAAGGGCGGTTTTAGGACGTTGAATAAACTCCTTTGTCCCTAAACAGAGGCCGTGTTTAGATGTCCACATGCTTAAATCCCTCTCCCCTGACTTCCTTCCTCCCCGAAGATTCCAGAAAGAGAGAAAGATCTTTTTCTTCGGCGCTGCCAGGCGCCTGCCGCTGCCGTACGAGCCGGGCCAAAAAACGTATTATTTCAAAGCAGCTGGCGTTCGCGGTCTGGACGCCTTCTCCAGTTTAACCGGATCAAACCGGTGGGCTTGAAGAGACGCCAGAGACGGAGACGTTGTTTTGACAATCCTGACTCCCTCGGGCAGCGAGGGTGCTGACTTAAGGTCGCCAGCATCGGGTCGTCCGTTCCTGAACTTTGACCCCCTTTTTCTTTTCTTTTTTTATTATTTTATTTATGATTATCTCGACACAAGTGGGAGAGCAGGTCTGGCAAATAATCTGAGTAAAGTTGATTTCATGTGTTGGAATTGCTTCGATGGAGGGGGGGGGGGGGGTTGTAGTCTGCTGGTGCTAAGCTAACATGCTAGCTGCTCCTCCAAGGGTGCCGCAGAAAAGGGCCCATTGTGACCGGAGGCCGTGTCACCGCTCCATTGTTCCCACGTCTACCCGGGGCCTTTTGTACGAGGAGAGACGCCCACGAGCGACGCCGTGCACGGGTCCCGTCGCGGATGGAGGCCGGCACGTCCATCTGGCAGCATCGTTTTCACTCTCCGCGCGCCGGCCAACAAAACAAATTATGGTCTGGATGAGCAACAACCACACAGCTGAGTCATCCTTTCTCTAAAAGCACTTCCAGAGGAGGGTGTCAGCAGAGGGCTGCACAATCCATCTGTCGCTCTTTCGGTACGGAGGATTTAAAAGGACCAAGATTACGGAACCAATCGGGTCTTAATCCAGGAAATGACAACATTCAGCAACAGAACGGTTTTAGACATTGACTACTGGGTCGAGAGACAGCGGGCCTCTGAATCGGGTCTTGGAGCTCCAGTCCAGCTGTGAAGGGACCCGGTCTGAACCTGCCGCCCTGTCATCTTCATCCAAAACCAACCAGGACGTGCGGAAACTGAGCGGAGACGACGGAAACAGGAAACGGGATCAAAGAGGCCGTCAGAGCTCTGAAACTCTGCCAATGGGTTTGGGTTTTCAAAGCCTGAGCGGAACCCTGTTAGCATGGTAGCACTAGCGTAGTGAGCACAACACTAGCACCACAGATGACGTCAACACACACTCTCACTCACACACACACACACAGACACAGACACAGACACAGACACACTCACACACACACACACACACACACACACACACACACACACGTGAATTACAGAGTGAGACCAAACAGAGCTGACGTCTCTAATCTGGTCTGGGCGGGTCCTTTAAATGGTTAACTGGGGGAGCGTCATGTGATTTACGGTCCACCACCACCAAGTAACGATGCCTCCATCATCCTTGAAAACAGTTGTTGTCGTTATAAACGTTGATTTATTTATTTCTTTCAGCGTGGCAACAGGCGGCGGCTGGAGTCGGATAATGGCTGGAAATTCCCCTTGAATTTGACGGTTAATCTGTAATTCCAAATCTTGGAAGACTTGAGTAGTTTTTTCCTGTTTTATTTTCACCCGGCACGACTGGGAGGATGTTTACACCCTTCGGAGCGGCGGCGCCGTTAACCGCTCCACATCTGACGCCGGCCTGTCATTTCCAGAACCCACAAGGACCCAGAACGGGTCCAGTAGCCACGCCCAACCATCCCGGGCTGCTGAGTGTGTGATGGCGTTCCGACATGATGTCCTCGTCTGTCGGAGGACCAGAACACACCGTAATTATGACCCCGGATCGTTTCTGCGTGGCGTTATTGGTGCACGTGTCGCGGCTGCACTTCAAGGTCATCCCGGGAATTACAAAGGGAGATAATCTGCCATAATCTGGTTCTGGTCCACTTTTCTCTCCGTATTGGTTACAGGCTCGGCTCTTGTTGTGATTCTCAGCTCTATTAGAGATTTAGAGATCTCTTTCAGGTCCTGTACCGCTAACCCTGATGCTACCGCGCGTCCGCTACCGTGGCGAGCCAGAGCTGCCCTGTGATTGGTGGAGGGTTAAGCAGGTAGAGCAACAGGTGGGAGGAGCCTTCAGGACGCGTCACACATCTGGACGCAGCATTACGGGAGTTTCCAGCTGCTTTTTAAAGCACGAGGCAGCAGCTCCGAGACGGTCGGCAGGGAAACGGGCCTCAGTAGCGGGAGGCCAAGCTAGCTCGCCAGCAGCTGCCAGACGGACCAGGTCAGACTGAAAAACGCTGAGTAACGCGTCAGCGCGAACACGCTCGCGTCATCATTTTCCGTCTCCTCACAACAGACGCTTGAGCAGCGGCTCGTCTCCCCGTCCAGAACAGGCGGCGCGGTCGGGTTTATGACAACATCGGTTCGGCGTAAACGCTACGATCCGCGCGCGCGTCTGCTCCCGACTCCTAATTCAGAAAACATGTTTCAAGGGCCCGTTTTGTGGTGAGCTGCACGTCCATAAAAGTCTCAAAAATGCAGCTATAAAGGTCTTTAAAGTCCCAGACGCCCCCCCCCCCCCCCTCCTGCTGAACCCGGGACATCCAACTGTGGACCGACCCGATGGTTTCATGTAAGTTACCATGACGACGCTGTGATCCTGCGCCAGGGGACCGCAGGGACCACAGCTGCAACCGTCCTTCGGCGGCACCGGCGCACCTGCGCGTCGCCGAGCCGTCGGCATCGTCACGGCGACGCACGCCTGCGCCCAGCAGGGCTTAATCTAAGTTACAGCGGCAACGGGCTGGAAGCTCAAGACACTTAAACGAAACGGGAGCCGAGTGTAAACAGCCCAGCAGATCAGGTGGCACACACGCACACGCACACACACACACGCACACACACACACACACACACACACACACACACACACACACACACACACACACACGCACACGCACACACACGCGTGCTGCCAAGCTGTTACCGTAACAGAAATGTGAGGAAAAAAGGGGTTTCTAGAGGGAGTGTTGTGGGCTGAGGTTATTTTACGGCAGAACCCAGAACGGGTTTGGGCGCCAACCTGGCCGCCGGTGCAGAAATCACAGCGGACTGAAAAAAAGGGGGGGATGACAGGGTGGATGTGGAGAGGTGGAGGGAGAGAACCAGACATTACTCAGCCTGTTATTTCAGGAGGACACTATGATTTCAATCTGGACGGGAAGAAAAACAGCGGCGAGCACAAAACCAGACAGAAAGGTGGAAGTTAGCACCGGGGCAGACGGAGGAGGGGGGATATAGGAGCAGAAGAACTTTCTCTCTGTGTGTGTGTGTGCGTGTGTGTGTGTGCGTGTGTGTGTGTGTGTGTGTGTGTGTTCTGCAGCCCCTCCCCCGCCCAGGTCCGACAGGTGCACACCAGAACAATGCGTCATTGAGGCGTCCCACACCTGGGACACACGCAGGGCGAAGCAACACGTGCGCGCTGACGTCGCCATCAGAGCCGGGGGAGCCCTCAACATGGAGGGAAGCGGGTCGACCCCCCCCCAAAAAAATGTGACTTTGATCTCATTAAGAGAATTATTTTTAGTCAACTCACCTAAAAGCTCTTTAGTGGAGTCAAAGGACAGAAAATGAAGGTGATTTTAGATTAGTCGAGCAGCAAAAAGAAGAATTTGAAATAATAAAAGAACCGAGCCGGTGGCAGAACTGTGCCGGTGCTGCCGAGGCCGTTCCCGGCCCAGCGCGCCGGCAGGGCGTGAGAGTGCAGCCCCCCCCCCCCCCGTTTATGGAAGGACGGTAATGTGTTTCAGATTCCAGGCGCTCGCATGGAAATTCTTGCGGTGAGACTGGACCTTTGGCTGCGTGATTGCAGGAGGCCTGCGAGGCGTTCCGGTTCAGACGGGAGGCTCTTCCCTTCATCGCCGGCCTGAAATCCTCCGGGAACGCCGGTCCGAAGCAACGGAGCACCGCCGGCACGAGGACGTTTCATCAAATCCCGAACTGGCTTGTGTTGGCTAACGTCAGTAAGCTAAGCAGCTACTGTGGGAGGGAGCCACATGTTTTCATTTCCATGTTATTATAAATGGAGCTGACCATTCCGAGCAGGAAAACCCTTAATAAGCAGGTTGGGTTTAAAGATTCCTTTTGTGCCGCGAGTATCTGGCTGCAGCGGAGCCGAGCGGACTTTGGTTTTATGACTAATGCAAACATATGAAGTCATAACAAAGCACCGTGGTAGAGGCGCTTTGGGAGGGATCCCGGGACGCCATGTACAAAAACTGTTAGCATGGTAGCACTATTAAAACCCAGTCCAGCTGAGACCGGATTCACACAACCAGACAGGGAGGCGAGCGCTCGGCACTGGGTCATCGTCTACCTGTGAAGTCAAAGGTCAACAGGAAACAGTCGCGCTCGTTAGCTCGATGCTAAGGCTTCTGCGTAGCATTTTCTCCCTTATTTGCCACTGAGAGCTGCGGGGGGACGATGAAATGTGAGCAGCTCCTCATTATTGGAGACTTCCTGTTTAAAGGGTTCAAAGGTCAAATCGCTCGTGTGGGCGAGCCGACAGCAGCGGTCAAGTCTCGTCCTGGATCCTCGCGGCTGGTTCAGACGGCTGGCCTCCGCTCGAAGAGGATCCGGACACATTGTGTAACCTCTGGGAGGGCAGGCCGAGACAAAACAAACACGCGCCCCCCCCCCCCCGGCTCACTTCCTCTCCAACAATTCCAGCCATTTGTGCAGCAGAACTTGCAGGAACGGCCACATCTGAGGAGCACGGAGCAGCTCTGCAGGATTGTTTGTTCCTGGATCAGAGACAAAACAACGATGTGGCGTAATCCCCCTTCACACCAGCAGGGCGGCAGAACTCAGATACTGAAGGACACGTACTCCTGCTCATCACCTCAGTATCTCCATCACCACCCCAACTTTAGGTCATGCTATGCTTATGAGGACATCTGCCAGGGTGTTAGCTAAACGATCCTTAAAAATGCTTTGATCTCCGCTTGATACGATGACTTTGATGATGTTTCTATGGAACGGAAAGAAACTACAATCGACGTTCTGTGTTAGTCGGACTAGTTGCCTAAAACTAGTGTTTATGTTCAAAGAAAGAGCTGCTTCGCACAATTTTGGTCTTCCTGCCGACAGACTTCAGGAATTCCGACTGGGCTGTTATCCTCGCAGACGATCTCCAGGACTGGGCATCTGCTGGGTTCTATTTAGGGACTGGAAGGCCCACAGGAAGAGGTCGTACGGTTCGAGCTCAAGTCAGACGCAGCATGAACGAGCATGTCCCACCACCCCGATGGGCTCGCAAATCCCGGCTCGGGCAGGGTTGCCGGGACTCTCCGGGACCCACTTGACACGGCAAAGGGCTGCAAAAGCAGAGGCGCCTTTGACCCTTTTAGCGGGATCCATCAGCGAGGACGTGCATGAAAACGTTGCTTTTTGATCGTTCCTCCCATGAGACAGATGCTCAAGTATGAGGTCGAACCCCGGAGCGTTTTGAGGAACTCCAGCCCTGCTTGTTTTGGAGAGGACGTATCGGGACAAACGGAGTCCGTTAATCGCCTCGTGCCCTTTGGATCCCTGGTCCACTCCCACATGTGCTCTCAAACTGCGGGAAAAAGAGCATAAAGGAAGCACTCCCAGCTGGTCACACCCTCCACAAATAACAATCCCTGTGTCCGGGCAGAGCCGTCTCAGCGGAGGGAAAACCAACAAAGAAGCAGTAGAGTTTGGAAAAGCAGGGCTGGAGTCGCTCTGGGCTATCCGTCCTGACCCCCAGAGCCCGGATCACACATGCACACGGCGGTCTCTCCTGGCATCACGGATCAAGAACTATTCCGGTGTGACTGGCTGGACGCGCCTTCCAAAATTCCCTTATTAATCCCATTCAGAGGCAGAATTCCTGGTGGTTTCTGCAACACCTGCGAAACCAAAGACGGCCCAGTGGCGTCGCTGGGGCTGTTTTGCGAGTGTCCGAACTAGTAGGACGGAATTGCGAACTTCCTGCATCCCTCCGTTCTGAGCCGCTTAGAAGATCTCCTGTGATTATGTGCGAGCACGTAATGCGAGTTCTCGTAGAAATGTCGTTAAACTGGGAGGACAGAGAAGGAAAACTGACTCCAAACGTTTCTTTAATCCTCCATAAATGAGTCTTTCCACCTGTGTCGTGCGACTTAATTCATTTCCTGAAACCTCCGGCAGGAAGGAAGAAAGATTCTCAGCAGATCAATAAAGTCTTATCACACTGATAAAGATCAAAAGTCCAGTCCAGTACTCCACCCGGCCTCCATTCCACGTTGGCCATGCAAATAATTAGGAATATTCCGACACCCTGACACCAGAGTTTGTGCTTTTATCACAGATGCAGAGGTGAGGAATGGAAAACCGGAATGCTGGGAAGAGCATCAGCTCCTGATTCACCTCAGTCAAGTGGAACAGTCGCACGAGTTTTCAGTCGTTTTAGCAAATTCTGAACATTCAGGGGAACATTTAGCAACCGTTAGCATGTGAGGCTTCCCGATTGTGTCCCATCCAATGGATGGAAACGTGTTTCCAAAACTCTGATAAAGAAGTCAATAAATAATACATTTATTTTTTTGTCCAATTGTCAAAAATTTTGATTTGGTATCTAAAAAACGAGGACTCGACCTCTCATATCAATCATTTACAGACAGTTTTTTGGCTGAATAGAATACTTTTACCCAATATTTTAATAGTACATCTCCAAAATAAAATGACCGCATATGATTTTAAGTCACTATTTTGAGCGTATTTCTACCTGGTGACGTCACTGCTGGCTTCCATTAATCAGGATCCAGGTTAGAGAGCTCACCTGAGTTTAAGGTTGGCCATGAATTCAGGCATGGACACGTTGTCCAGGAGCACAAAGTCGGCTTTCCCGAACTCCAGGCTCTCGTGTTCGGCCATGGTGCTCCCTGCTGAAGGTTAATAGACCTGAACGGGCTGGTGTGAGGCAGCGACGGGACGGCGGACATGGACCGGCTCTCAGAGGACGGCTGCTCCCTGCTCGGTGCGCATTTTCATCCTCAAACTGCTGCTTCACTCATGCTTCATCACGCTTCCACGGCCTGGTGTGAAAAACGCGCCCGGAAACGCTGCCAACATCTGTTTTCCTTACACGCCCAGACGGGGGGGGACGGTTCCAGAACGACCCCGGACAAAGTTTCCTGCTCGCGGCGAAAGTCCCCACCTTTGTCCCGTTACACCGCGCGCCACCTTCGCCTGTTTTCCTGGACTTTCTCTCCCGCGCTCCGCCAATCAGAGCGCAGCAGCCGGAGCGAGGCCACGCCCCCGCCCCGCAGAGGTGCGGGGCAGCCCGGAGACCAGAACTGTAAATGCAGCATAGCTGAGCGGTGACGGGGCCACCTCTCTGAGCTGCAACGTACCCGGAGAAAGGAGGAAAAAAAAGGGTTTGATGCCCGACCTTACCATAAAAGGAAGAAATGAGGGACCGCGGAAAATCGGATCAATCCTGCAAGAGGGAAGGAAAAACGATGAAATCAAGTCCGCTGATTGATCGATCAGCGGTCAGGATCCATCTGTGACGCGCACAGAGCACCTGAACGAGCAGCCAGGGCCGGGCTGGTGTTCGAGCGCCATCTGGTGGGCAACAGGGGGGACAATCGCGCTCCAACGGACAGGACAAAGTTCCTGTTTGGCTCATTATCATTCTGGTAATATTTCATAGGAGGATTTTTTCCCCAGTTCCTCATATATTGCATGATTACTTTATTGCCGAGTGACCCCCACCCCCCACATTAAATTGTTAATGGTTCAACCCCAACCCAAACAGGAAGTGAGCGCCGCCCAGTGGCCACAATGAAAACGGTCGGTTATTTTTTTTAAATGACTTGAACTCTTCACACTGAATCTAGTGACACATTATTCAACACTCAGGCTTCATTTGACACTTGTGGAGAGCAGTTTCCCCAAAATGCAAAAAAAATGCTTTTATTTTAATCTTTATGTATGAACCAAAGCACCGCCGGCGATCTGGATTTGCCAGATTCAGGTCAGAAATGGGGGGAAAAAATTGGAAAGGAAACAGAAAACAATTCATGTCACGTTTTTTCTTTTAAAAAAAACCCAAACAACCTGTTTAACAACAGCTGGTTTGAAACCCCAAACTTTATGACATTTGTACAAGCAAGGAGCCCCCAAACGTGATGGTGGTGGACGCGGCGTTGGCCCAGGACCGACCGCAGTTCTGGGTGACGTACACCACTGAGCCCCTGCGCAGGAAGGTCATGTAGGTGGACAGAGCGCCCACGGAGGAGGGGCGGCCGACGCTGGTGTGGGAGACGCTCACCCAGTAACTGTTGACCACCAACCACAGGTCGGTCTTCACGCCGGTGGTCTGGGTGGAGAAGAAGAACTGGTAGATCCCTTTGACCGGCGCCCGGAACACCCCGGTTCGGGTGTTGAAGCCTCGGCCCACGTTCACCAGAACCTTACTGTACTTGATCCTGTTCACCTTGCCCACGAGCTGAGCAGGATAGGACGCGAAGAAGTGGACTTTTCTGGAAGACACTGAAAGATGACGACTGTGATGATGATGATGATGATGATGATGATGAAGCACAACTCAAACCTTCTGCTGTCCAGTGTAAAATCAGCGTGAACCACGTGAGCATGCGCAGGAGGGGAGGCCAAACTTACGTTTCTTCCTCTTGCATCTCCAGTTGATCTTATCCCTGCTCACGCAGGACTGGTTCCTCCGGCACCTCCCGCACACCAGAGTGTTGATATCTGAGGAAATGCTACATTTCAGCTTCCGGCGCGACAGCAGGAACCTGTTGAGTTCCTGCCGGAACCTTCGAATTAAACGGACGCGGGACACCGTCGCTCTGTACCTGCGCAGTAGGCCAGATAGCAGGCCGAGGGCGGGGCCAGCCGGTAGACGTAGTAGTTGCCCAGGCACTTCTTCACCTGGATGGGGGTGGAGCGGAAGGCGCAGCACCTCTTCTTCCAGTGGCCGCAGACCTTCCGGGTGACGACGCCGTGGCGCCTCTTCGGGTGAGGCCCGGCCAGCCACAGCGGCGAGTGCGTGCCGCACTTGTTGGTCGGGATGCACCTCTCGGGCATCTGGATGCTCTTGCCGTTGTAGAAGAGGCGGTACCAACCTTTGGGTCGGTTTCATCAAAGAAAGATGAAAGAAGAGCCGCGGCGGCGTTTTAAACGTCTAGCTACGCGTCTGTGGCGTGCTTCACCTTTCCATTTGACGTTTCGGTCGCACATCTTCAACTTGGTGGTGGTGTTGGTCGCACGCCAGGCCTGGTCCAGGACCGTGTAGTGGAAGCAGGGGTCCCGCACCTCCGCGCCCTCCTCATCCGTGTTTGGGCCATAGCTGAGGATGTTTGTTCCTCGCCTCCTCTGACCGAGCGCCTCCCGCGCCTTCGCCCGACCGCACGTTCGATGTTTCTGCGGACGGAAAGCGACCCGTTCAGGCGATCCAGCGTGGAGACGGTTGGCTAACGTCTCAAACAGACGCTACCTGGGTCAGAGCGACCTGCTCCCGCTGGAGCGACGACTGGCCACACCTCAGCGTCTCCATCTCCTGCAGCACAGTCACACGGCTTCAAAACGGAGATTCTCCAGGTCGATATCGGTTATTCAACTGAAAGAAAAACCTGACTGAAAATACCCTGAAGACGGCAGCCAGCTGGTCGGCCATCGTTTGGTTCTTCAGGCCCGAAAGCTTCTGCTCGGTCTGGAAAATTCAAATTTCGATTCAACGACAACGTCACCGCGAAACTGAGACCGATTAAACCGGTGTTGTTGGTTTTTTTTTCAAGCCACGTCTGGATAAACAAACAGAAAAAGGGTTTCCAGTGGCAGCGAGTCGGCGTTCCATCTGCAAAACTCACAGAACTGGTGCAGCCGAGCACGGACGAGGACGCTGTTACCAACAGAAACAGGGCGAAGACGACCATCTGATGGGGACAACGATAATCACATGAGCACAGCAGCTGTCCACATCTGCTCCGTACGTCTGAGTCTTCAGAAAAGTTAATGGTAATAATAACAATAATGTACCTTGACTAGAGGTATCAGAGGTCAAAGGCCAGGCGGTTGCTAATAAAGCGATAAATTGTTAGCAATTCCAAACGTCTGGTAACCATTGAGATGGTTCTATTGTTGTCTCACCTCTTCACATCGCCATCGTCAGGAAGTCCAACTGCAACTGAGAACGACCTTAAATACTGGTCTGTTTGTGACGCGGTCGGACACAGACCCACCAGGAAACTGCCGAATGCTGTTAAACGGCGTCTCTCGGGTGTGACTTTTCTCGAATTAGTTGCAAACGCAGATCAGAAATTAACGCAGCATTGGCAGTTTCCCGTCTGTGTGGTCAGCAGCGAGCGGCAAACCTGTGAAAGTCGCTCCAAACCGTCCATAGATGGAGGTGTGAAAAGGCCACGGCGGCGAGCTCAAAACGTGACTGAAGCTACACGGCAGCTAAATAATAAGAAAAATAAAGATCAGCTGTGTTTGAAAATGTGTAAATGCCTATTATACTGAAAATAAATCTGATACAGACGTCATGGTGGCAGAAATAACGAAGCTTAACTAGCTAATACTTGCATGTTAAGATTATTATTTTTTTTATTATATTATTATTTCTCATCAAAAGCTACCTCAACGCTATGACTTAGCTTAAACAACAGCATTTATTTGCTTGTTTCCTTTACTCAACTACGGGAAAGTGTGTAAATGTCACATTACACCAAAATTTGTTTTAACAAAAAATTCCATTTGACATTTTCCTTAGCTTGAGATTTATTTGTAAACTCCGTTCACAGTGTATGTGTAGCTGTTGCGAACACACTTTATTTAGCTTGCTGACCTTCCTGTATCGGCCCGTTTGAACGGAGAATGTAAATCTAAACGGCTTCACTTGACAACTACTGTGTTAAGTGTCTTTAGTTCGTTAAAATAACAAAGAGAAACTGGAAAACACTCTAAAAAGATCAGGTCTTTAATGGCCTTTAATCTGTGTTGTGTGTCTGCGTTTAACAACTTTAACCTTTAACATTGCTGTGCAGTGTTGGTAAACACCACACACACAGACTGATCCAGCCTGGAGAGGCTGAACCTGAACTCCCCAGAACCGAGTCGGCGATTCTCGGATCAAAGCGTGATATCAAAACACTTCAAAGAAACCCAGCAATGGTCCGAGTGACGTATTGATCTTTGTTCTTTATTGTCTGTATTTACAATTCACTCGGTAGTTTCAGCTGCAAAAAGGCGTCGCTATAAATAGAACTACGATCGCGATCGGTTCCGTACAAAAGGAAAGCATGCGTTAGAGCGCCTTCTGGACCCAGAGCGTGTCTTTTTCCACGTATGGCACAGTGTGATGAGTGGTCTGAGAAGCACCTAAAAGAATCCCAGACTGAGAGTAAACCCGTGCTGCTGGTTTGACTGGTCAGAGTCGGAGCTGTTCCCAGGGCCGGCGCACCTCCTGTCGGGGGAACCTTGAGCCCGGTCCCAGGACAAACGCTGTCCCTTCTGTGGTATTACAGTACTATCGTCGTAACAAGGTGCAACCAGAGGACTAGTTGAAATATTTCAAGTATTTAAATAAAATGAAGCTTTGGGAGAAACGGCTACGCTAAGGCCCGAGTGCTGCTTCCTGCCAGAGCACAGGCTCGGATCCTCCGTCAGTCCTTCAGCAACAGGTTTGACCTGATCAGACACCAGGACGAGTCCAAACGTGCTGCCTCCGAGTGCCGATGCCGCGCCCGGGGCAGGCTGGGTCGCGTCCTCGAGGCGACTGACGCGTATTCAACGTTACGGAATCTAGATGCTTATGAGGGACCCAAGGAGACGACAGGAAATGATGAGAACACAAACATGCTACCGCTAGGCTACCCGTTCTGTCTGCGGACCACCCTCAGAGTAGAAACCGGCGCCCGCCTCGACCGCTGGAGCAGGGAACGCCATCCGGGGCGACGCTTTCATTTGGGCCCCTTGTAGTTGCTCAGGTCCAGGGGCTCCTTACTGGGTACGCACCAGTCGTCAGCCTCCTGCCTCAGCTGGTAGTTCTTCAGGGCCGTTTTGTTGTACACCGGCAGCCTCTCGATGGAGTCTGTGGAAAGAGCCTGAGAGGAGGAGCAACGGTCAGGAGGTGGCCTCTTCCTGTTGCTGCAGCACATTGTAGAGTCGCCACCACCGGCCCACCTTCAAGTAGATGACGGCGTCCGTGCCGTGGCCCTCCATGGAGTAGAGCTGCAGGTCTCCCTGGAAGTACTTGGCATAGAGCCGGGAGATGGGAAGGCCGTAGCCGAAGCCAGCCTGTGGGGAGGGAGGGAGGGAGGCCATGGCAGGTGTAAGAGGATTTCACCATCACGGTGGAGCAAACGAGTGGCTTTGAGCTCGTAGGCTGCAGTTTTGCTTTATTTAGAGAGGAACCAGGCCAATATTCTGATCCTTTAACAGGGTAAAGGCCTACGAGGAGCTCGTGGGCCACCCAGAGATGCAACCAGATGGCATATGGGGCAATTAGTGCCACCTTTATACTCTTTCGGGGTCCTTCTGCTTACCAACGGGGGCCGCGTGTGCTCGCCAAGCTGCGGCGCCGGAGCGGTGGAGTACATGTAGCTGAAGAGGTTCTCGATCCTCCGGAAGGGGACGCCGCCGCCCGTGTCACACACCTGCGGAGGGGACGTTTTCTTTTATTCTTTGAATTGGGTGGTTCATTGACAGCGAAGAATAAACGGGGGTGGATTATTGTCTCAGCGCCACTCTGTGCTGCGTTCAACGCTCCTCTCGACCCGTTGGGTCGATAATCTGATCACAGATTAGCGGCCGCTCTGTAAACATTGCACCTAATTGAGGTTAAATTATTACGTAACCAGTTCAGGCAGAGATTTGGAGCCACGAGGGTGAACAATAGCGCCTCTGGAACGTCAGTGTGAGGCTGTTTCAGGCCCGTGAACCGGCTGTTTGGACTGCGTAAATGCAGCGAAGAGGAAAACACACACGAGAGAAGAGCCACAACAAACACTTCCTCCTGAGCATGACGGCAACGCCGAAGAGAAGTCGATCTGTCCGCACCTTTATTGACACGTCCTCATCGCCGAGAGACACCAGGACGTGAACGGGGGGGAGGTGGTCGCTGCTCTCGTGGGTCTCGATGGTGGCTCTCATAGCATTCTGTCAACAATTAAGGAGGCGGTAAAACTCCTACCGACACGACTGGATCGTTCCTTCGTGAGGTTCTTTTCTCTTACCTTGAAGAGCTCAAAGAGCATGTGATAAAGGTGGGAGGGCACGTACACGATGCTGACCGGCGGGTTCTTCTTACCTGCGGGGGAACACAGCGTCTCTTCATTCGTGCCACATTTTAAAATCACCTTCAAACACTGCGGACGGGTCCATCAGGAGCCATTATTCCGTCCTGGAAGGGTTCTGTCAATATTGTCAGGTGCACTTGGCGCTTAGCCACACTTGAGCTTCAGCGCTATAATTAGCTGCCCCCATCTGGCTCAGCGTTGCGTTACATGTAAACACACATACACACACACACACACTGGACTATGTTCTTTCTTTAAATCTCCCGCACAGACAAGCAGCACTGTCGTCCTTTGGAACTTGAGGGTTAAAGCGGTTTTGTTATCAACTTGTCAGACCGGATTGAACGCGCTCACCGCTCATCTCCCGCAGGACGAGGTCAGGGGAGCGGAGGTAGTACTGGTCGCACAGCATCTTGGCGCTGTGGAAGGCATCTGGGCGACAAGGGGAGGGCAGGTATTTAGGATTAAAGAGGAATGACTTGGCCGGGTTCGGCTCCAAAGTGAAAACAGATCAGGAGAAGGAAAGGATCAATCAGCTTATTGATCTTTACCCTGGACTACATCCCCAACGTGGCAGTGGGGGTCGATGCTCCCGATGGTGTTTGGATGAACGGGGTTGGCGGTACCGTCGAAGATCAGAGCTGCGGAGAAGAAAACAGCCGTCGTCGCCGAACGGTTCCTCACAAACCGGCTGGGAACGGCGAGCGGGACTCACTGTGCTGGTTGATGAGCATGCGGATGGAAATGCGACTGGTGTAGAAGCGGTCCAGGAAGTACTGGATGTTCTGGTTGGTGACCGGGTCCTGAGGAAAGGCCTCTTTGTACTCTATGATGCCCTGGGCCATCGTCGGAACCACGTCGTTGTGCCTGTTTCTGATGGTAACCAAGGTGTCGACGAACCTACGGAGGAGGGGCACAAACACACCCAGATGTTACATTCTTGTGACAATCCCAGCTTGACAGATTATATGTGATTTATTCTTGAATGTGGGACACTCACTGTCCCAGGACTTTGTGGTCGTCGGGATTTCTGTCCAGGAATTCCAGGATCTCCATCAAACTCTGGATGTACCTGAGACAAAAACCAGAGAGAAATTCTGCTCATCCCCACAAACGCGCGTCATTAATCCAGCTGACTGTGGCAGAAACAGCTGGGTTTATGAGCGCGACCGTCCCCGGGGTATTTGGGTCAAAGTGCTTCCTCACAGAGGAAAGGAGACCCTCCGGAAAACACGCTCACGTGATGGGAAAGTAGGCTAAAGTTCAGGCTGCCCCTCCCCCTCCCGCAGGGGACGGCTCAACTCCAGAAAGTGTGTTTGTGTGCACAAGTGTGTCACAGTGGGGAAAATAACCGACCGGTGGGCGTAGCCAGCCGCAGCTGCTCGCGTGCGTGCTCCCGGGGCTCCTGTTTTGATGTCAAGATGCTTTATTAACTTGTGGTTTCCTACCAGCTCTGCACCATCTGCACGGACGGCGTGGTCAGCAGCCTATCCGGCAACAGGTTGATCTCCTTCATGATGTTTGACAGTCTGACGGGCAGCTCCTGTCTCAAGAAGACAAAAGACGTCTTCTCACAGGCGTTGATGGAACCTGTGTCGTGGGGAAAATAAACCCAGATCACGATTTACTGACATGAATCGAGCGTTCTGAAGCAGAATCACTCAATCAGAGAACTAAATCACTTTCTGGCTGGCAACATGACTATTATCATTGTAGTAAACATGAGATTTCCACGATTTCAAATTAAATAGGATGCTTCGTTCCAAACATTTGGGTTACAGGAGAGCAAATAGCTGATAAGCAGGCCGGGAGAGCAATAACTGATCCATACATAGTCATTCCCACAAGGCCCATATGTGCAGCCTGTTCTGATGCAACTCTGCACCACTGTGACCGCTCTCCTGCAGCAGGAAAAACTCATTCACTTCATCACATATCGGCTTCCCTACACGAATGTTCGGAGTTTATTACACCTTTATTACCGTTATTACCGAGCTCGGGCACCATCCCGCAGCGTGTTGCAATGGACGGCAGATCAATACTCACCGAAATCGAGAAACTGCTTCATGGAGAGCGGCGAGGGGGAGAACTTGGAGAAATGTTCGATATGTTTGGGCGCACTGGCCAGAGCGGCGTTTTTCATGATAAACCTGACGAACTTCATGATCGCTCCTGTTTTCTGCGGCTCCCGCAGACCGAATCTGACCGCAGCCCCGCACGTCTCTTGTCAAGCAGGGGAGGGGCGATCGGACAAGAGGAGCCCGCTTCAGCCAATAGGATGACGGGATCTGGCCACGCGCCTCACTAAGCAGCCAATGAGTGGAGCAGTGGGCGGGACCAGTGTGTTTGGGTGCTTCCAGGGAGGAAGCCCGTCCAGACTGGCTCGTCCCCACATTTATTATGTAACGTTTATCTAAATGATCAGTCAGGGGAAAAACAACCGATCAAAGAAACAATGTGGGTCTAGAATGACCCGGTTAGGAACTGGGACGCTTTAAAATGTAATCCATTTAATTATTAAACGAAACAAAGTGAATGTGGACCTGAAACGTCAACTTCAGGAAAGTTGGGTTTCAGTTTCAGGGACTTTGAATTTTTGACTTTAAATGCCTTTTCAGTTCATTCTGGGCTTCTTTTTTCCAGCTGGAATACTGTAATTCTATGCCACTAACTCCATAATGCATCACTGTTATGCTTCATTTAATTACAAACGACAAAAAATATGTCATCAAATGCAGCAAAACTTGTCCTTCAAAAAGCACATTTGTTCCCATTGATGCACTGAACAATTTAGACATTAGCGCCTCTACTGGCTGGATGAGATATGACATGTTTTTTTATCATAAAAAATACAGACAAAGAAGCAATTGACTGAATGATTCAGTGATTGATCGCTTGATCATGGCTTCTGCAGCTTCTCCATCTCCTCTTTAACAATGCTAATGCGATCAAAGGCCCTCTGCACCTTGTTTACTTCCTCCTCTGCAGATGGACCGTCGCTCATCCTCGATGAATGACTCTCTGGATGTTTGCTGCTGATGCTTCTGAATAGAAATGCTTCTGTCAGGGAACACAGCGTCCCAGTCAAATCTCCCGTTACATAAGCAGCGGCGGCACAGTCGGGGTCGGGCTTATAAAACCAGTCTGTGCTGTGTCTCGTACAGAACATCATTCCGGTCCGTCTCTCCCCTCAAAAATGATTTAAAAATCAACACAATGTTGGATAAAAATAACAGGTTTGCCCCCTAAAAGCAGATGGTGCGTTTGTTTCTGCTGGAAAATGTAAAAATAAGCGTCAGCGATGTTGTAATATGACTGTTTCAGAGTGTTATTCTAACATAATTTTGGTGGTTTTATTGATGTTTCATTCTACTGCAGGCAGAAACTGTACAGAGAGTGTAACTGGTTTGGGTGATGGAAGAGGGCCTGCAGGGGGGGTTGGCTTCCCCAGTATTTTTCCACTGGCTGACATTCCTGCCAGCACTGGGATGTTTGGGTGCCCAGTTGGGTGCAGGCTGGTCAAACTGGGGAAGTGGAAATTTCCCCCTTATGTAAGTGTGTAGCTCAGCAGGCTGCAGGTGATTAAAGAGCCAAGTTAGTAATCAGGGACGGTGTGTTGGAACTGTTAACCTCTACCTACCTACCTACCTACCTACCTACCTACCTACCTACCTAGGTGAAGAGACAGCTGGGCTCCAGCCAGCCAAGGCTCCAGGTCGATGGAATCAGTGTGAGGGTCATGAAGACCTGTGCCGGCCACCTGTTCTCCATCCAGAAAGAACTCTTCTACCTGAGCCTGTGCCGTCCTGTCTGGTCCCCGTGCTGAAGAAGATGGCCCCTTGTGACCCGAAGGACTGACCAGTTGTTATGACAGATGTGATGAAGCAGCTGCAGAGGCCAGTTTTAGGGCGTCAGGTTTATGAGGTTTTCTGACGTGTCTTCAGTGTCTTTTACTGTGGACACTGAAGAGACTTATGATGACCACCCCTCTTGTCCAACCGCCTGGTGCAGCTCCGCTGGGACAGGGACAGATACAGGAAGTCCTTCCTGCCCAAAGCAATAACTCTACAACAGGCCAGCAGAGACCTCTGGTCCTGATGTCTCTGTCTCATTCAACTCTCTGTCCTGTTAATTATTTACAGCAAACCTTCGGCGTGAACCTGCACAGATGTCTAGGGTCTAACTTTAACTCTGGGTAGTGACGGTAGAGGTGAGTCACATCTGTAAATGTAGGTGTCGATTTGCATCACCATCAGTGGAAACGTCATTTCTAATCCTTGCGTGCACGTGTGCGTGTGCGTGCGAGAACTTGTTGGACTCTCCAGGGTGAAGTCTGGATCTCTCCTGCCTACTTGACCTGGATCGGCTTCAGAGAGGCACCGAATGAATCAGTCAGATCATCGCAACATTAAAGAGATTTCGCCTCCTCCTATGTCAAATGTTGCATAAGAAATCGCCCACAATGATACTGATTTTGTGTGTGTGTGTGTGTGTGTGTGTGTGAGAGAGAGAGAGAGAGAGAGAGAGAGAGAGAGAGAGAGAGAGAGAGAGAGAGAGAGAGAGAGATCCTGAACATTTGAATTTCAAGGGAAAAGTGTTTGAAGATGATAAACAAGCGCACATCAATACTGAATTGTGCACAGCTTTCGTCTTCCAGCTTAAACCTCTGATTTAGCACCGGCCAGTTTATATATTGTTATATGACCGTTGATTCCTGTGAGGAAACTCGTATTTCACGGAGATTACAACAGATTACAATAAACAGATTACCGTAATTTCCGGACTATAAAACGCTACTTTTTCCCTACACTTTAAACACTGCGGCTTATTCTACGGTGCGGCTTATTTATGTTTTTTCACAACTATTGTGAATCAGTCATTTTTAACCCTCATCAACATGGAAAGTACTAGAAGAAAAGCTTATGATGCTGCTTTTAAGTTAAAAGCGATCACTCTGGCGGTTGAAGAAGGAAATCAAGCTGCCGCACGTAATCTTGGCATTACGGTAATCAATGTTGAGAAGGTGGAGACGCCCGCCTGAAGACCTGATCCAAAGCAAAAAGACAACAAAAGCTTTTAGACGTAAACAGAGCAGGTGCTTCCGCTGTACAAATCAGACGGAAGGCAAAAGCAATCGCCACCGCCATGAAAATAGAAGATTTTAGAGGTGGGCCATCGGGGAGTTCATTGTTTGAGTAAAAAAGCATAAACAACGTAATTTGTGTGTAGCTGATACAAACGTATATTTCAAGGTAGCTGCATTACAGACACCATTAGAAAAAAAAACATTTACCGGTACAATATATTTATGTTGCTAAGCGGATTAAATTAAAAGAAAAGTTAAAATATCCTGATGCGATAAAAATTGGATTTATGGTCTCTGTATAAACATACAAGTGAAAAGAGTGGCTGTTGTTTCTTACCTGTCTGTCACTCGTCAGTGACTCGTCTCTTACGGTAATAAAAACATATACCGGTACTGAATGTTTTCGTTCTAATTTTTCATATTACTACGTGGGACACCTGCGGCTTAAAATCCGGGGCGGCTTGTATAAGTACAAAATTGATTTTCTTTCTAAAATTAGATTATGCGGCTTTTAATCAGGTGCGCTCTTTAGTCCAGAAATTACGGTACTCACAATAAACAAGGTACAACTAAAAAAGCTGTGCTAATATGTCATATCTATCAGAGGTGCAGCGGCTTCACCAGCTTCCAAATTTAATCCCAATCCTAGAAATCCAGGATCAGGTACTGAAGGACTGCCTGTCTGAGGTGGGACTGGATGTTTACAACACCTCCCTCTCATAAGACATCTGCCCCCACCTGCCTGACAGCCAAGTTCACCAACGTCACAGGTGACACAGTTCCGGACCCTGATAAGCTGGGTCCTGGATCACAGACCATCAGGGTCCACAAGGCCTCCCCCAGTGCTGAGCCACCTCCTCTTGGCTCTGCTGAAGTACGCCTGTTCAAGATAAGAGCTGCTGGCACATGTGTGGGAGCAGTAATGGGACACAGCAGCAACACCAAGGAGCCCCAATACAGAGAGGAGGTGGAGGAGACCCTCACCTGGGTCAGGAAGGCCCACCAGCACCTCTACATCCCCAGGAGAGCATCTTCTGAAGGCTCTGTGGAGTGGGGGGTGGGGGGGGGGGGGGGGGGGGGGGGGTTAAGGCTGCACAGAAGATTGTGCAGGCCAGACATCTATACCAACAGATGCAGATAGAGGAGCAGGAAGAGGGCCATCTGTTGTATCCTCCCTTTACGCAGTGTGCGTTAAAGCACATGCAAACATACACACACACACACACACACACACACACGCACACAAACTCGCTGTCTGCCCTCAGGCTGGTGCGGAGCATCTGGAGCAGCAGCACCAGGCTGAAGACAAAACTTCTGAACCCTAGTGTAGAGGACCACCAAAGATGAGATAAGATAAAGTTTATGTGTATAAAACAGCTCAAAACAGAATCAAACATTTTACTATCTTTACGGTAGAATTATTATGTTTTTGCCTCTAATCATTTTGAATTAGAAACGAAGAAACCAAATTAGTGTCATTGGGGTTGATTTGGCGACGCCTGGTGGTGGAAACACAGACTGCAAGTGGCGAATAAACCCAATTGAGTGGGAAAATAAATATTTAATGACTTAAACATTATTACCAGTAAAGAGCAGCAAAGCAGCTTGATATCCAAGTTTGGGCTACAGTCGAAACATGGTGCAACCATAGTTTAGGACCGGTGTTTATATACGAGCGTGGCTGATAAGTATAGTAAAACACAGCGAGAAGCACCACCATCTTCCACTGAATTTGTGTTTTATGGCCGAGTTTGTGTGGTAGATTCTTAATAATGCCGCACACTGGAGCTTTATGTTTGCGCTCCTTGCGCTCCTTGTGTAACCACAGAGGGACCAGGTCCAATAACTGTGTCACGAATCCTCCAGTGACGCAGCTATTTCAGGCTTAATGCATGAAAATTGCACCTCATCAGTATCCAGCAGGAGCCGTGAAACCCTGCGATGAGTCGTTCTCCCTCAGAATGGGAGGAAGATGCAGATTTTCTAATCCGGGAGCTCCGAAGAGCAGCAGATTATTCAGATTATGGTTGCATTATAAATCCCATTTCCTTGATAGTCTGGCACCACGGTCCTGTGTGTGTGTTCCAGATCTTTTGGGGGGGGGGGAAGGGAAATCACAGATTATTTAAAGAATTTAGAGTGATGAAAAGAGCAGGGCAGGAAATCAGAGAGCTTTCAGAATAAAACAGGAACCAAAAGTAACGGAGCAATTTACGAAACGGCGAAATCAACGCAAACAAACCACAAAATGTGTCAAATCTGGATCAAATAAACACACGTGAGTTTTTATAAATTACTTTTACTACTTATAACAAAAGACATTTATCTATTAATCTCATCTTTAAAAAAAAAGTCATAATCTCTTTAAATAATTACAAAAAGAAGAATACCCTTTAACGAATCAGTGATGTGGCCTTTACCAACACGCGCGCACACACGCACACACGTAATCATCAACTCTTATTGGTGTCGTTGGTCTTTCTTTTTCTTTGTGGTTCTTTTGGGGGGGATTTGAGGTTATTGCTTCAGTTTGATGGTTTTGATCAGCGGGCACCTCTGAAATCTCGAGTCTGCAGCTTCTAAGCCCATTTTAAAATCCACAATGTTAAACTAAAAACAGTTTTCCTCCCCGGAAGTTCCCTTTCCTGCAGCCTTAAATGTAAATGCCAGCTGGTAGACGTGTCCCCTACCCTCCGGCCCGGGTCTGAGCACCAGGAACCTTCAGTGTTGTACAGTGTGAGCAGCAGCTCGGGTGCGTCCTGGTGCAGGTTGCTGAGAGACACGTTGCCTTGGCTCCTCCTGAACAATGCAGAGTGACTCAGGCAGCAGACGGAGATGTTCTCGTTTCAGAGCAGAGCCTGACGCTCCTGTTCCCGCGACATCACCATCCCACAGCAGCTCCGCTCCGCGGAGCTCCGTCTGACGCTCAGTGCCGCTCCGCAGCTGCTGCAGGAGGCGGCGTGGAGCCGAGCGGCGGTCGGGCGAGCTTCCACCGGCGACAGGCGGCGCTGCTTTCGGCCGGGGAGGCGCTCCAACACTCCCGAGCGATGGAATCCACGCACCGATCCGTGGGAGCGCGTGAGTTATCAATTATGTTTATGCAACCGTCTCAGATAGCGGATGCGTGCGTTGATGCGGGGCAAAGTGCGCGGAGCACGGGGGGTGGATTTTTGAAGGCGCGATGTGAGGAGGATCTGTTTTGGGTTGTTGTTTTTTTTAAAGCCTCCTCGGTTGTTTGTTGCGCGGAGATGCTCGCAGCTGGCGCAGCATCAGCACCAGCAGCAGCCCGGGAAGATGCTCCAGCAGCCCCCAACTTCAGCTCCGTCCTGGGGGAGAGCAAAAGTAGCTTCCGAGCGAGGATCCGGACACTCGGTGGTGTATTTAGAATAATAAATAAGAACCGAAATGAGCAGGCAAACAGCATTCGAGTTTGATTAGAGACGGGGAATCTTTTATAGTGGAGGATGGATGGATGGATGGATGGATGGATGGATGGATGGATGGATGGATGGATGGATGGATGGATGGATGGATGGATGGATGGATGGATGGATGGATGGATGGTGGAGTGGATCAAATTAAAAACATCTCTTATAAAACGAGCTAATTCAGAGTATAACGAGAATAGAGATGGTAAAATAATACAGACATGTAAGATGTTTTTAATCCGTGAAAAACTATTGTTAATGTGCGGAAGGTCCAAAATAATTGACTTTTTTGTTCACAAACTTACCTGGACTTTGAGGAGGGAACCCATCATCGCCCTCTAGTGGCGCACTACATTAAGACCCATCGAGCATTACCGATTTTTCTTGTTTACAGTGGGACCTCTACTTACGAAATTAATTGGTTCCGGAAGTTGTTTCATAACCTGAAAATTATGTAAGTAGAGATGCGTTTTCCATGTAAATGCCCTAATCCATTCCAAGCCCCCAAAAATTCGGACATAATTTTTTTCATAAATCATAAAAATGCATCAAAACATGTAACAAATACATGTTACAATTAGATTACCGCACAATAAATGTAGGAATTCAGTGCAAGGCTTCTCCAGGAACAAAATGAACTTTATTACAGGCTAATCTTACATTAGCCGTCATTAGCAACGAACGTTAACACTTGTGGTAACACCGCCATCTAATGGACAAACATACGAACACCCACAATAAATAAAAGTTAAACGAAGACGACGCTGGGATACACACAAACTTGCACATATTGACATCCCTCCTAGCCAATGGGATGACAGGAAGATGCTAGGCGATAGCCAATGGCAGAGCAGCTACAAGCATGTTTGCGTTCGCTAAACTCCGCGAGCTACGAGTAGCAGCGGTAGCTGTATTTTTGCCTTTCGTATGCTGAAATTTCTTTCGTAACAAGAGGAAATATTTTCCCGTTGAGACGACTCGTAACCTGAAAATTCCGCATGTAGAGACGTTCTTAAGTCGAGGTCCCACTGTATTTTTATTTCACAACTTCCAGAGACAAAGGCAACCTTTGAGACACCACCACAGGGCGGAGCTTCGTGGAGCCGTTTGCCTCGTAAATAGAAATGTGACGTCGTCCGTGTGACCCTTCGTATGTGTGTTGTTATATTTAACGAGTGAAAGCGTTGACAGCAAGGTGGCGCTAACACAGTCGAGTTCGTGTTTTTAGTGTCAGCGCCCCCTGCTGGCCATCGCTGTGACGACAGCTCTGGGCTCGTCTAGCTAGCATGCAAAGGTAGCAGTTTTCTTAGTTGCTGCGACGTGAGGGAGGAGAAATGATGGGCGGAGCCACGTGAGCAAATGGCAGGAACCTGACCGTGAGGGCTCCTCAGAGACCCGTGATAGGGGTCAAAGGTCACTTGCTTATTCTTGGTTTGGCCCTGGTTACCTCTACTCCATTCGAAGTGTTCAGCCCACCCGCGCCGCTCCCTGGGGGGGCCTCTTAAATTACCTCCCTCGGATGGAGGGAGGTAATTTAAGAGGGTGAATCACACCTCCAGCAGACCTGCGAATCACCAGTCGGCGGTATCGCAGGTCTGGATTTAACCCCCCCTCCCCCACTTCCCGTTAATCAGCTTTTCCTTACTTGTAACGAGAACATGACGAGCGCCAGCACCTACATTTACAGATGTGTAAAACAGTTCCGGCAGGTTCGTTGGCGTCCGTTAGCTCGCCGTCGGGTTCTTCGCTCCGGCGTGCGTTTGAGTTTTCCTGAAGTCGACCTTGAACCTGCCGCAGCAGAGGAAGTTTGTGAGTCTTTGAGCAGATGTTTGACGCAGTCGTCCGCAGAGCCACCCACACCTCCGAGAACACCGTCATTTACTGGGGATGAATGGGTGAAGGCCAAGAATCACACCTTTGAATGGATCTAGATCTTTTTATTTTAAAGCGCACGTCAGACACGCGGAGCGACACAAAAGGCCGATACAGGAAGAACCTTGTGCAGATCGGAACTTGTTGTTCCCACAAGTCAGCATTAACAACATGTGATTATAATCATCGGTATTCTTCTTAAACCTGGATGTGACTCATGGAAACGGAACCCTGTTTTGGTCCCAGTCGGATGTTTCCAGGCGGCGGCGACGAGATCACAAAGGTCCTCATGGTCCAGGGAGGCGGAGCTACAGGTTATTTATGCATTTAAGCAGCATTCATGCAGCTTTTCTCTTAGCTTCTGTCGTCAACCGGCTAAAATTCCGCGTTCACTCGTCAGCCTGGTGACGCTGTAGTTCCCCCCTCCAGCACCTGAGATCAACGGATGTGAAACCATTTATCTCACTCACCGGTGGGCCGCACACACACGCACACACACACACACACACATTAGGGAAGTTTCCTGCCTGGGAACAGTGCTGACATTATTCACACTCTGCTAATTTATGTAAAACCTTTTCCATTTCCACCCAAAGTCCTTCACGTACCCACTCTCGGCATCCCTGCCCCGGGGTCTCCTCTGCCCGTCTGTGCATCGACACACTGCTGCCGCGTTCGAAACACACAGCCACGGCGGTTTATGTAAGCTCCTCAAACACCATCATTAAATGACGAGGCCCTGGTGGCTGATAGAATATTCATAGACGGCTTTTAAAGCTAAAAACACGCAGCCGCTCCAAAACGAGCCCCGAAATGAGTCGGACGAGTGCGCGGCTACGCTAACAACTTTAATGTCCAAGTAGTTTTTTTCCGTTCCGGGTAAGCTGGCAACAGAAGCCCAACGCGTTTGCGATGTTTGACGCGTTACGGCCTGTTGATACTCATCGGTAGGACGGGCGGCGGTACGTCACGTTTCCTCTCGTTAGCATCGGGCCCGTCACACCACAGACTTGCAAGCTAGCGGCAGTTTTCAGAGGTTTTAGTAGGCGAACCGATGGGCTTCGCAGCGATATCCCCGTAAAAGGAGAAAGACTTTTATATAACGGCGCTCTGACACATTAGGCCTAAGCGGCGGGTCCTCGCGGCCCACCTAAGACTCACTCTGTCACTCTGTCAGAGTTCTGGCCTCCGCTGAGTCACGCCGAAGTGTGCAGAAGAAAGACTCACCTCTTTACTAAACTCTGCTTTTCAAAAAGAACAACACGCTCACACCTCCCACTGCACCCCCCTCCACCGGCCCTCCTGTTTTCACCGTCCAAGAACAAATCCCGCTGACAGCGTCGCCCAAAAAGGTTCCAATAAGAATCCTGGAAACATGAACGCGTCACGGAAGGGCGTCGCGGTGGTGTTG